>NC_056735.1:346800697-346840697 GCF_019279795.1 Protopterus annectens
GCTTATCAATTTTTTTAATGTTACATAGGCAATTAATTATTCAAGGGCAGCAGGGACTGAATTTGTAGATGGAATAATGAAATGTAAAATTATTTGCCAGTAGCAACCTCTTCATTAGCTACAGACTTTCTTTAATGTTGAATTACTCAGATGACTTTTACTTCTGCAGAGTTTGTGCTTATTAACTGCTATTGGTGGATTGTAATAACAGATGTCTTAGTAGCCTTTTATGGTTGAAATGTTCTGAAATAGGTAGTTTTGTCATTATTGGTTCATACATTTTGTGTCATTGCTTACTGGAAGAATGTTCAAAACTACAAATTTAAAACACATTCTAACAAGTGGTACTGGAATATAATTTAATACAACCAGGAAGGTGAGTCAAAGAACACATGCTCTAACAATGTTTGCAAGAAGCCTGTGGTTTGAAAATGGCCCAAAGGTAAACTTAATTCTCCACTGGCCAGATGCATTTTCTTTGAATGTGGGTTTTAATGACATTTCAATGAATATGAGTTTCAAGGGCAGAGAAGTTTATTGCTCATGCCAAGTCTCTTTTCATTTTGTGACTGTATTGTTTGTTTAGCAAAGTGCTTGTGCAATTTTATTTCAATATCTGTAATCGTTGTAGAAGTAAATAAGAAAACAGTATGCACACTGACAGGTTTGAACAGTGTTTATGGTAACTGGAGAGAAACAACCAAGTAGGAGAACACTGGAATGGCTGGGGAGAGGGCTGCTTTGGGGGGGGTAGGAGGTTGCCGCAGGAAGGGCTGCTCTGGGGGGGGGGGGGGGGCCCAATTGATTACCCTGCCTAGGTCCTCATTTGATCTTGTTCCGGCTCTTGGGAATACTATTATGAAATGTATAGTTTATTTAGGTTTACTATAAAATTGTCAACATTCATATGGTCTAACGTTCATATGATCGACATATATGGGCAACGCATGAATATTAAGTAGTTCATTTGGTCGACAGACAGTGCATTTGAATTTCTGTCGACATAATGTTGACAACAGGCAAGGATTTACCCTTGTCAGCACTGTTGTGCGATCTCGGAGTTGTAATATATAAGTAGTAGGGGGTGTGGGGGGGGTGCAGTGGGGCACAACCCCCCTGCATAAACACTAGACTATTTAAACTTTGACATTTTAATTTCAGTATTTTGACCATTCGATGTAATGATTTTGACCAAATGAACGTCGACCATATGAATGTTGACATTTTGATAGTAAACCGTTTATTTATATGTATGTGTTTATATTATATGTCTATAGAAAGAGAGAGAGAGTTCCTGACTGCTGAATGCTGGCAGTGTCGAACCCATTTGCTACTGGCATTTTTTGATAGAAAACTCAAAACTATCAAAAATTGCTGGTAGCCGATTGTGGGAAATCACTGTACAGCAGGAAGTGAGATTTTGCCAGTTCCCCACTGTAGTGTGATCTCAGAACTGATATATATATATATATATATATATATATATATATATATATATATATATATATATATATATATATCATTAGTGGGGGGCTTACCTGCCTTCTGGAACAATAGTTTATTTATTATTTATTGATATTATGCAATTTGATGTTATGTGGTCAATAATTTGGACTTCAATCAAGTAAATATTCAGTGATGTGCCATAGATCTATTTACATATAATATGATAATATGATCTATGTATTTAATTTTCTACTGTTCTGTCATGTTAGTGTGTAGCTGTATTAATGTATGGCAAAAACACAGCCTTTGTGCATCCTGATGGCATCCCAAGCTGCATTCTAAACAAACTAAAACAGGAATTAGCGACCCCCTTAGGCATCCTGTTTTACCATAGCCTGAATACAGGATTTGTTCCAGCTGAATGGAGAACTGTGACTGTTATCCCCTCCACAAGGGTGGCTTAGCAACAGATCTGGGAAGTTACAGGCCCATAAGTCTGACTAGCCTTATCTGCAAGGCCATGGAACGTATCGTCATGAACCTCATAAATAAAAGACATAGGTGACCTCCTCCAAACTCTTGATCCAACCCAGTTTGGGTTTATAGAGGGTTGATCATGCCTGTTAAACCCTGTAGACGTCTTCAAAAATGTGACCAGGGCCATAGAAGAGGGCACATCTGGAGTTGGCGAAGGCCTTTGACACAATTCCCTATTCAGGCATTATTGACAAACTCACCCAACTAAATGTCAACCACTTTGTTGTTAGGTGGATCACAAATTGGCTCTCTAACCATACACATGCTATCAGTGTGGGTGACTCCATCTCAGCCAGCAAACCTGTCACCAGTGGAGTTCCACAAGGGTCAGTCCTGGTCCCCCTTTTGTTTGGTATTTACTTCTTGGAAGTTCAGGCCACAACAAAGGGCATGTGGCTGGCCAAGTTTGGTGAAGACTGCAAACTTGATGCGATCATTGACGCAGTAAGTGTAGACCAAGAGGGGCTTACACAGACTAACAATTTGTGCAAAAGCCATGGACTCAAACTAAATGCAAAACAATGCATCATCATCCTGTTTGGTAAAAGCAATGCCCATACTAACTATCAAATAAACAACAATACATTAAGTACGAAAGCTGTAGTGACGGATTTGGGCACACAAGTAGACTGTGATCTAAACTTCAACCACCATGTTTCCACTGTAGTAAGAAAGGCATTCTACATCATATATCTGATTAGAAAAGGCATAGCCTCAAGAGCAAAATAGGTTATAACCCCCTATACTCATCCCTTATCAGGCCCATAATTGAGTATAATGCTTCCTTTGGAATGTACCATACCAGGCACCTGCAGCAACTGGAGAGACCACAGAAATTTTTAACTAAGAAGATCCAGGGTCTTCAGCACATGCCTTTCACAGACAGACTGAAGTCTTTCTTACTGTACCCAGTAGCATATAGGCTGCTTAGGGCAGACTTGTGTCTGACTTACAGAGCAATCTCTGATCCCAACCTGATGAAGTTACTGCACATCTGTAAGTCAAATGGGACTAAAATTACCCACTCCAGCAACCTAAATCTGGCCTGCAAATTAAATACGACATGCTGGACAGACAAATTCATCTCACAGAGGTTGCCACTTCTGTGGAACAGGCTACCGGTTCATGTTAAGCAGAGCACCTCTATGACTCTTTTCAAAAGGAACCTGGCTGAATGGATGGGAAACTGCAAATTCTTGCTGGGAATAGCTCCCACATCCCTCTTGGACATAGGCAATCATTACTAATAATAATCTTAGGCATTGACTAGACTTTTTCTCTTGAAATATAATGGGTCTAATGCGCTAGGCTTAAAACGACCCTTGGGTCAATAGCCTAATAACTTCCTATGAACCTATGAAATTATTAAATAAACTAAAAGTAAAGCCTCACTTATACCACAGCCTTAAAAAGCATAAATCCACTATTGTCTATTTTTGTCTGATTCCGCTGGGAGTTGTTAGGTATGACCTCAGTACTGATTTTGAAGCTTTTTGGTTCTGGGCCTCTGACTCCAACCTTACCCATAATTCCTTAGTCTCCAGCCTCCAGATCTTGTTTGCCACATGAAGTGTTTGGCCATGTATCCAAGGCTCCATCTCTTCAAGTCCTTTATAATTACTAATCAAAAACTAATACCAACTCCTCCCTTACCAAGAGAGTTTTTTACTCTCTGTAGTTTAGGACATATTTATCTGTAATATTTTCTTAGTTTAGGTATTTAGATAATATTTAGTGTGTTTTTTCGTAGCTTTTTATAGAAGTGTGTATCTAAGTGTTTTTAATAGTGTTTATAGTAGTGTTAAATATAGTTCTGCTTATGATATTATTTGCAATTCAGTCACCTTATTTTTGATCATTATTGTATATGTGTGCTAGTGTGATTTCTCTTTTTTCTTATGGCTGATGGCCAGGGATTCAAAAAGTGCACAAAGTATAGGCACAAGTTGTACCCCCAGGAACCTTACTCCATTGCTTAGGGATACCCTATTTGGATACTTCCTGCCTAGCCTGAGCTTCTTTCAGCACTGCAGCTTTACAGACTCAGCATGAAAAATGAATAGTTAATGGACTTCTTCCTCCTCAGACAGTGTTTGCCATCCCTAATGCTTCCTGTTGGACTTCATCTCTCAGAAGCAAGAACATGAAAGCCAGAGAGAAACCAGATACAGATAAGGAAAGATCTAAAGAAAAGTCTAAAGAGAAAGGGGACTCCAAGAAGTCTCATAAGATGTCTATGGATCCTTCCCAGGAGTTGGAATGAGATCCTAAGATACCAAGGCTATCTGAGCCAACAGTCTCTTGTTACTGTACATCTCTTACTTGGCCCTGGTTCTCACTGAAACCAGTCAGCCCCAGAATTCATTCACTTATTTTTCTAGAGAAACACTACTCCAGATTATTGTCAGTGGTCAGTGTCATCCTGGTCTTCAAGGAGTTTGCCTGAAGAGGACATCAACAAAATGATGAGAAAAATTCCTCAGGACACAGATACAGCTTGTGCTTCTCTTGGTATCGTCCACTGAGAATGTACCAAGTGCCAGTTCTTCTACCCCTTCATTATGTTCTGTTCTGGTATTAGTTGGTCTGTCGGCACTAGCAATTTCAGGTCCCACCTGCCCCAGAGCACCTTTATTAAAGCTAATAGTTCAAGTAAATTCGATGCTGACTGATTTCCTTCTTTCACATCCGTGTTCAGATCCAAATGAGTCTTTGAGCTGAAGCTTCAGTGTTGACACTTGGGGGGGGGGGTTCAACCCCAAAGCTGCCAGGGATGTCTCTTTCCCTCAGAGCATCAGAACTAGATAGCTCAGCACTGAGATTAGTCTCAGGATCAAGACCCATTAGTTTTGAGGTTTCTATTATGTCCAAAGTCAAGAGGGAGCTTACGGAGCCAATGGCTTCTTTGGCCTTTGAAGCTTTCCATCAGGTTCTGTTAATACTGAGGCAAATGTTGCTCCCTTCAAGGTTAGTGCCATCCGAACCCCAGCTTGGATCAGCTTCTGTTTCTAATCCTTCTGTCAGACAGGGACAGGCTTCCCAGGATTCTAGCTATGTTAGCTCCCAGTCTGATTCTGAACCCTCTGATATTCCCCCTCAGATGGTTCAGCAGAAATAGACATAAAAACAGACTCCCCTAGACTTTTCACCACCATCTTTTACAAAAGGCACAGATTTGGATGAGGGTGAAGGCTCCCCAAGATCCCCTTCTGAGGATGTCACATTTGGCAAGATACTGGAATCTATGAAACAGAGAGGGGGGTGGTCAACATTTAGCCCATTCTCCTGACAAGTCTGTGTTACTGGAAGCCTTTGGGTCTGGCTCATATTCCTCCTGGTTAGTACCACTTGTTGATCAAGACATTGATCTGATGGCTTAACTGGCATGAAAGGACCCTGATATGGTGGAGCTTATTACTAAGAAACCAACAAAAAAAAAATTCTCCTCCCCCCCACAGACAGGAAACATTGGAGCAAGGGCCCTCTGATAGATGTGATAGTTCCTTTTTTGTGGCCACTGCTACAAACATCAGAAGAGAGTTCTTTGGTCCATTCCCCCAAATAGATAGTCTAGGGTGACCTTTGTTCTCAGGGTGCTGAATTATCTAGCTAGGTTTCAGCCAGACTTGACAAAGGAAATTTCCAAGTCCGTGTTGGCACTATTGCTAGCAGATGTCCAGAAGACAGTGGGTTCCCAGCTGTCCACACTCCAATCTTCATCAAATATAACCATGTGACTTATCTAATGCAGCTGATGGTACAGCTAGGGCTGCAGCCATTGGCATTACCATTCACCAACATGTCTGGATGTGCCTCTGCAACTGTGTGGAAAGCTTCAGGACATCCTTCATTAATGCTCCTTTAGAAGGGTCCACTTTATTCGAAATCAGTGTTAAAGAAATGCTCACCAGGAGTCAGCAAGATGGTAAGACTCTCTGTGCAGTAGCCATCAACTTCTCCTTGCCCCAGAGACACTACTATAGGAATCAGTGAGCTTTAAAAGAGGATGTGGTTCAGGATATCACAGTGTCCTTACCAGGAGATTTCTGCTATCAAGGAGTCTATAATAATATAACTGAATGTCACCCCAGGGACAGTGGAGGACCCATCAAATCAGTGCTTTCATGGACCCTTACAGCATCCCTGAAGGGTTTCCCCACTGCTGCCCTCTGAAGGCAGTCAGGAATGCTTATCTTTACACCCACAAGCTTGGCAAAACACAACCACAGATTCATGTGTGCTAAACATTATCTTCAGAAGTTATTCTATATAATTTTCCCTTCCCCCTGTCAAAAGGAATAAAGAGTTCCTGACATCTTGCCCAGTTAACTGGAACATGTAGCAGCATAGATTTCCAGTCTGCTAGAAAAAGAGTCATCCAGTCAGTCCCTGCAGACCAGATAGAATCTGGAGTCTATTCAAGGTACCTTTTTGTACCCAAAAAAAAAAACACTGGACCTCAGGCCCATTTTTAGACCAGAGTCATTTGAATCAGTATATCAAGCAGACAAAATTCTGGATGGTCCCACTTCAGTCAAATTTTGCCTTTCTTGAGACAAGACAATTGGATGTGCTCGATAGACCTCAAGGATGCATATTACCATGTAAAGATAGAGAAATATTCTCGGAAGTTTCTCCACTTCCGGCTGGGAGCCAACCACTACCACTACAGAGCTTTGCCCTTTGGACTCACCACAGCCCCCTGGGTGTTAACCAAAGTCTTGGCAGTTGTAGCAGTGCACTTGTGCCTTCTAGTGATACACGTTTTCCCATAGGTTGATGATTAGTTCTACACAGCTACAACCAACAGCTTCCTATCAATCCAATGGGACCTTTTGCTCTGACTTATGCAGAAGCTGGCAATCACTGTTAACATCCTAAAAGCCAGCTTGCACCTTCTCAACCGTCAGAATTTATTTCTTGCCGCCTGGGATACAACCTTACAGATTGCCTGCCTTTCAAATTCCAGAGTTCTCTATCTCTCTGTGTCTCACTGCAACACAAGTATTTCACCATCCCTGTCCTCCAGCAAGGCTAATCCTTTGACTGTTGAATCTCATGGTTTCCACAGTTCTCATGATCTGTCATACCAGATACTTTGTGAGAGTCCTCCAATGGATCTTAAGAGTAGTGGTCTCAAAGAATACATCCACTCCATGCCAAGATAAGACTAACTCAGATCTGTGGACAGTATATATCTTGGTGATAACGTCTCCTTCGGTAATAAATGGTGAGACCATTCCAAACAAGTTCACCAGTGGCAATTGTGACAATGAATGCTTACCTTCAGTTGTGTGTGTTTGGGGGGGGGGGGGTATTTTGAAGGGAAGACAGTTCAGGGCAAATGACCATGCAGAGATGTCAGTTTTCACATCAGTGTTCTGGAGATGAGGGTAGTCCTGCTGGCATTGCAGTCCTTTCAGGATATTAACCCCAAACATATGATTCAAGTATGGATAAACATATCCGTTGTTTAGTACATCAACAAACAGGGAGAAACCCATTATTATACACATATCCAGGGGCCATCCAGTGTTCTACTGGACAAACTGAGCAGGTCTATCCTAATGTCTCACAAGTGGCCCCTCAATCCAACAGTGAGGAACTTGATCTTCAGTCACTGGGGCCAGTGTTGCTGTGATCATTTTGTGTCTGATCTAAACCACAGGTGCGGCAGCTACTTTGCTCTGATCCCTCCACAGGGACAGTCAACAAGGGATGTTTTGGTCTACAAGTGGCCCCTGGTTCTCCTCTTTGCTTTCCCTCCATTGCCTGCAGTGAACAGATTTATGCAGATAGCAAAAATGTGCAAGGTCAAAGTCATTGTCATTGCCCCTTTCTGGTCTCAGCAGACATCATTTCCATTCCTGTGGCCTCTTCTAGTACATCCTCCAGGGAAATTGGATCAGTATTCATATCTTTTGTCTCACCTGTCTGGACTAACTTCCCTAGATCAGAAAGACATGAAGTTAACTGCTTGATTCTTCCAATTCTAATGGTAGCCAGAGATGCCAGGCTTTTCCCCTTGGTATTTCAGATATTATCAGCTTCTCAAAAACATGCCACCGCCAAGGTATATTGTAGCTAATGGAAAAGGTTTTCTATTTGGACTTTGTCTAAAGGTCTAGACCCTTTTTCATTAGTTGTTCCATCCATTTTAGAATTTTTAATAGAACTTTTTCAGAGTGGATCTAGCTAATCAACTATCAAAGTACAGCTGGCAGCCATTTCTAGTTTTCATGTAGGCCAGAACAACTCTTCTGTTGCCTCATTGAGGATTTCTAAAGCCTTTTTAAAAGTGATCTAACTGACCTTTTTTCTACAGTCCGCAAAAAGAGAGCCTGTTCTTCCTTGGGACATTACTATCATGTTACAAGCATTAACACAACTGCAGCTTGAGCCAGCAGCTACAGAGGACTTGAAGTTTCTGTCTAGGAAAACAATTTTCTTCTGGCTGCCACTTCAGATAAGTGTATATCAGAAATGCAGGACACTTTCCTGTAGACCTCCTTATTTGATTTTTCATAAGGATAGGGTTTCACTGAGGATTAATGCTTCTGTTCTACCCAAGGTGGCATCCAAAGCTAATCTAAATCAGGCCATAACTCTACCAGTCTTTTTCCCAAGATTTTCTAATAAAGGTGCATACGTGCTTCATTTGTTGGACATCCATTGCCAATTCAGGTTCTATCAGGAAGTCTGATCAACTTTTTGTGGCATTCTCCAAACAAAAATTGAGCAAAGTGGTTACTTTATCTAAATGGTTAGCAGACTGTCGTATTAACTTTTGTGTACATTAAGAAGGACTTACCCTTATGGTCTAAACCAAAAGGTCATTCCACAAGGGCTGGAGCCACGTCCACTGCTATTGCTACCAAAGTTCCTATTGATGATATCTGTGCAGCTGCTGCATGGTCAACAGTTCATACTTTTGTGTCACATTATAAGCTGGATGAACAATCTAGATTCCACTTATCCTTTGGCTCCACCATTCTTAGGAATGTCCTTCCTTGATACCACCTAGGACTGTATGACTGGGAATCTGTCCCACAGTTGAAATGGACAAAAAATAAACAACATTGGATATGAAATTTTATACTTGGCATAATGATAGATCCATGTTGTCTGATTTTTGTCCTGTTCAACAACCCTCCCACCTGCCCCCTGCCAAAATTGTCACTAATTAAATTCTGAAGATGAGTCAACTTTGGCATTGTCTGTCAATAAGCAGTCACCACTGCATGTGATCTTATGTCCTGATTCATATAATTTAGAAGCTAGCCAGAACACTGCCCCTTTTTCCACTGGATGTAGGGTTGACAGTTTCATATACTATTCACTAGGGGCACAATTTGACCTGAGGTAGTTGGGTGGAGACTAGTGAATTATGGGTACAGGAGGAGTCGGAGCCCTGGAACTGAAAAGCTTCAAGATCGGTGCAGAGGATGGATCTGGTCATGTCTGACAATCTGCATTTAAACTGGACAAAAATCAGACAACATGGATCTATTGTTATGATAAGTACATAACTTTTGTTTATTCACAGTCATAAACAAGGCCCAAATCACAACAAAAAGATATGTGCTAAAAGTACTTTCACAACCCCTAATTCACATTACATAAAGCTAACAGTATCAAACATAACACACAAAATAATTTCTGTAAAATAAAAAGTAAAAAAACAGAACTGTACACAGCACAGTACACAACACAGTTCATATATCATATTACAAATAAAAATACAGTAAAAAGATACCTTCACATGATTTCATAAATAATGCATGACACATAACTCATGTATACAAAACTAGAAAACAGAGCGCATATGAATATATTCCAACCACATATAAAATGAACATCAACTCCAGAAGTATCACATAAGGCACTACATGAAGTGATGTACACAAGACAGCACATAATTAGTAAAAAACTAACAGCACCACATATACCTATATAACAAAGCAAAAAACATATATTTACCTACTGAAACTTCAGCCAATAAAGCCTAACATAGCTCCCCAAAACAAGTACAGAAACATTTTAAAAAGCAGTAAACACATCCATGTATAATGATTTACACTTATAACCTTGACAACTAGATATTAGTAACTGAGGAAGGGTTATATACTGGTCTCAGCCTAACAATAAGAGATTAGTAACTGAGGAAGGGTCATTTAAGTAAGTGTTACCATTATATTTATTTATTTATTTATTGCATTTGTTTACTGGGAAAGTCCACTGGGCCTAAAAGAGTCCATTTTCAGTGGAGGCTCAGGGAGAAAAGCTCCGACAAGAACATAGATGCAGAAAATATTAACCATTAATTAGTACAAAAGAAGATACAGTGTTACACATAGTGATTACAGTAATATATACAGAGTATAAACATAAAAGCAGGAATTTTGTTGGTTGCCAGATGAATTCAAGTCAGAGATATAAACAGAGATATATTAATCAGCGTTATTATACCAGTATCAACAAGTGATGAAAGTAATAATTATGGAGAAAATATCATCAGTCAGCAGTAGCAAAAAGCAAATGAGTTTAGTTATCATATAAGGAGAAGGAGGAGGTTAGGTTATAGAGCAGGTACATAGCCAGGAAGAGATGAGATGATTTTTCAGTATTTTTTTGAAGGTGGTGGTGCTGTGCCCGTGTTTCTTATAGAAGGTGCAAGTGAGTTCCATAGTTTGGTGATGGTGAAGGAGAGGAGGAGTTATAATACCAGAACAGTAAAAACTATGCACAGGCACGTGCTATATAACAGTAAATCCTCATAAAAATAAAATAAATGAAAAAAAAAAAAAAAGTCAGGCAAATTCCAACTGCAGCAAATCCAAACCTAAAATGAATAAACACATTTGCAGTGAATTCCAGCAATTCCCATGACTTTATTGACCAATGTGAAATATATCACAATAAAGCACTTTCATCCTAAAAATATTTCTTCAGAATGTGAAATAAACAATAAAATCAACTGAAATGAAAAACTAGTAACTAAGTGCATGTGATAAAAATTGCCAGTTATATCATAAGAAATTCACCACTTTTAAGGCTTTGACTGGGATTCAGACATAAGGGTTCATAGCTTCATAGGTTGGTAGTAGGCTATCGGCCCTAGGGCATATACAAGCCTAGCCAAAACAGTTCCCTGGCTATTTCTTCCCACAGTATTTACTTCCCTGGACCCTTGTCTAGCAAGGCCTTATATACTGCCTACCACAGTTATGTCCAATGCATGTGATCATGGGAAAAGGGATTCAGAGAAAACTTTAGCCACAATGAGAAAGACACGTACACATATCTACACTGTTAATCATCTACCTATTTTCCTACTGAGGCCACCCAGGCTGAGACACACATTCATTGAGCAACCCCAGTACATTCATACCCCTACAGACACTCAAACACACTTACCTCATCACTGCCTTTTGTCTGAACTTCTTTAAACTTATCAATACTGCAGTTCTCTCTCATTGACTTGAATGAGTGACTACAATTTTTGGCTATGTTAATTAACATGGCATTTCAAACTAATTTGCACAGATGAACAATTTCTGAACCATTTGTCAAAGTAAATCATTTAGTGCAAGCATTTCCAAGGAGAGCATGTAACTGATTAATAGAAGCTGCTGTCCCAGATTGCTTCTTTATTCTGCACCACTGCCAGTGGGAAAAATGTTGTGGTAGGGCGATCTCTGAATCTGAAAATGTTACCTGGAGAGCTGGCTTGTTTATAAAATTGCTTAAAAGTTCTCTACTTCATTTAAACCAGCTGAGGAACAAACATTAAGTTCAATTTGCCAGTTGTATTCTTTCTAATCCAGCTGTCACCTGTGTGCTAGCCCCCGCAACCACTGAACACTAAAATCATAACTCAGGCCTTTAAAAGTCATAGCAGGGGGTCAAAAAAGGAGCTTATTCTTCTTTTTAAAAATAGAAGGCAGAGTCATATCTTAGTGAAATGGGTCGTAGGCAGTGTAATGTAAATTTGGTAAAATTGTCACATTTGAGGGAATATCTAACTAAGACTTTATTATCAGCTGCAGTTGAAATCAACCTAATATGCTTGCAAATTATTTGCTGTAACCTTTGAATAACTCTCCCTGTATATTTTTTTATTTATTTTATTTTGAACTTGTTTGCCAGGGTAGAGCACTGATCACATTTGACCAGCCCAGGGTTAAAGAAAAAATACTGTTATAAAGCATACAAAAGTACATTAAAATGAAATTAAATGATACAAGACAAAGAAGTATATGTATTTTATTTATTTATTTAACATTTGTTTACTGGAAAAGTCCATCTGGGTTAATGTCTGTTTTCAGCAGAGGCCCAGTGAGAAAAGCTCCAGTAATATTCAGCATTAATTACATTGATTACAAAAGTATAACACATTTGTGTAGCAAAATTTGACAGAGAACATAAAATGCTTTCATGGACGGTACTGTCAAGTTGTTATAAAAAGCTGAGATTATTATTTTAACAAGTGAAGTTAAACTGATAAAATTCCAAAGAATTCATTATAGATTGTGTATGATAGATTTCTTTAGAATCAGGATATGTGAGACTGGTGTATGGAGGCTGTAGTGGTAGAATGTACTTGTGAAGGAAGATAGAGTAAAAGAGATGATTGAGGAAAGGCAGAAAAAACTTTGCTTTAGGTTGTGATTATTGAATGGTTGCAGCTAAATTTAGAATGTCGAATTAGGTTGTATGACCTGAGTGGTTGCAGGTACATTTTGCTTAACTGCATGTGATTTTACCAGTGCACAGAACCTGGAATAAATTTGAGCATCTTTCAGTTCTGGTGGAGATATGCCCATAATTTTGGTCCCAGGATTCAGAATTCATGATCCAAGCCATGTGGTTTGAAAAGTGGGTTGTTGGTGATAGAGCCTGAGTGATTCAGGTTTCTGAGGTAGTAAGGGTGCAGTGTCTTAATAGTTTTGACTTTATTGGGGGTAGTGATTATTCATGCAGGCATTTGAACAGCTGAGAGCCAATAAGCAGTTTGGCCCTTTGTTTAACTGGGTGCCAGTTTGCTTTTTTTGTAATATTAGACAGTAGCATTTTTTTGGGTGGGTGTGTAATGAATGTATATATTTGGTATTTCAGGATTGCACTCTGATACAGTTTTTAGAAGATGCTGCTAAGACAAGAGAAGCCAAATTGCAGTTTTGAGAGGAGGATTCCTTTATTTATTGCTGTTCTGGAGGTGTAAGAGAGAAAGTTTTTTTTTTGTATCCAGAAGAGTAGAGGGTTATTTTTTTTACATATGTTCTCCAGATGTATGTTGAAGAAGAGTGAGGGTTTACCCCCTTTCTTATTGATTTATAATTACTATACAAACTATTTAGACTGTCTACAACCCCCCTTCTTATCTGTAGACAAGTGATACTCCCCGCTGAAGTTCTAGATTAGTTTAATCCTTTCCCCTAGCTCTTCTCCCTTGCATGTGTTCCATACCTCATGTTACTCATCCTTACCACTCCACTCCCTAGTCTTAATTCTTCTCTTACTCTTACCTTGTTCTATGCATCTACTGTTTCCACTTTTCCTTGACTCCTTTTGCCATCCCCTTCCTCTCTATTTCTGTTTGTGTCCTTTTTTAACAATTTCTACTACTATTTTTCAAGAAGGGAGCTGCTGCTGTTTCTGTCATTTTGTAATTTATTTTTTTTTTACTGCCAACATAATAACTGCTATTACATCTCTATGTTGCTCCTTTATTGTGGAGGTTTCCTACCTCCCGCTTAAACAAGTCAAGTCTTGGACAGCCCCAGAATGTAGACAGCCATGTACACTTTTCCCCTATCTCACACCCTCAACAATTGACTTTCGCCCCCAGAAAAAAATCTTATTTCATCTTGTTGGGGTATAAAAGTACTGATGCAAGCATTGCCAGACAAAGATGAGTTTCTTGTATATTTTGGTAATCTCATAACTTCCTCCTATATCCTTTATAAAATTCTTTCTTGTAACTCTGCTTCCCATTTTTCTTTTATTCAATGAGTAGTGACTCGGTATTTTCATCTCACCTGTTTTAATGCTTTTGCTATTAGTGCATTGCTCACTACACCTTTTAGCGTAATATCATTTTCCACTTGTACTATGGTAGGGTGCAGGCTGCCTGTACCAATCAATTTCCAGATTTTTTCACATCTCATTGCTATTTGTCTGTATTCCCACTCCATTGTCCTGGGCAAGCCACATTCATCCCATAGTACTCCCCAGCTCTTTAGGATCCCATCCTTTAATATTTTGTGTCCAATATTTAACTACAGTTTTCCTTTTTTTCACATTCACAACAATGATTTTTTATTCCTTTCTACTTTCATGCCACCTGCGGGGACTAGTATTTCCTTCCATACTTTTAATCCTAATTCCTTTACTAGGTTTAGTATAACTTTAGCCATTTCCTTCAATATTTGGACTTCATACTTCCTACTCGTAGGGTTTTAGCATGGGTTCCCAAAGATCTTCCCTCTTGTCTTCTCCCATATTGTCTCCCTCCAGCCTGCCCTATATGTTATGTCTATTGTTCTGAGCACATTCACTATTTGACATGCTCACAGATAATCTGCTACTAGGCACACCCAGGCCTCCTTCATCTGTTGCTGCTGTTACCATATCCCAAGACATTCTTGGTCTTTCACCCTCCCAAAAGAAGTCCCTTAAATGGTTATTTATCTTTTTCAATATTTTATCTTCTGGGCTAGTCCAGAAAACTTGCCATTGGTATAATATTACTGGCAATAGGCACATCTGTATCACCTGCTCTTTCTAGGAGTAATTTAGCCATATTTCCACTTATCAACTTGCTCATTCATTTTTGCACTCACTTTTTCATATATAGTTCTCTAAGTTTTTTCCAGCATCTTCCTAACCAGAATCCATAAATATTTTATTTCTTCCTTCCAAATCTCCAGGTTTTCAATGCCCTGTATCTCACTTGTCTCTGCGTTTACCGCCAGTGCTTATGTTTTTGCCAGATGATGTTATACCCTGAAACTGCCAAAACTCTTTATCAGGGGTCATAGCCTATATAAGTCTTTCTGTGGATTAACCAAAGTTAATAACACATCATCTGCATGTCATGATCTTTTTCTGTCTTCTTCCCCATTAATACTCTTCCAGATCACTTATCCTAACATTCCTTCCTATATGCTTTATTATTGATATATAATTCCTTACAAATAGCTTCATAAATTCATAGGTTTATACTAGGCTAATGACCTCTAAGGCCCTTATAAGCCTAGCCATGCAACCCAAATGTGACCCACAAATTATGTGTGGGGCGATTTACTGACTGCTTCTGTTATTCAGAGACATAGATGCCAGACCGGGAGGGGTGGGGGTTTCTGATTGCCCATGCATTGGTTCAAGTTGCACTTAAATAAGGATAGGGAGGAACTCAGTTTCACATGGATGGTAAGCCTGTTCCAGAGAATGGAAATTCTCTGAGAACCATATCTGCCTCTCCAACTTGTCCTGTTTATGCCACACATAAAATTTAGGTCTTTTACTCCAGTAATTCTAATGCTCTTTTGTGGATGTACAAAATGCCAGGCAAAAATCACTTCTCAGAAGTCTGTATTATAATGAATAAAGAGACAGGGCTTTGAGGCAATCAGCATATGCAATGTATTTATTCTCTGAATTATTTTTGTAAGGAAGCTTTGTGGAAGTTCCATTTGTTTGTTCAGGTACATACCTAAGGGGGCATTATGCTGTATGATGAGTCTGTAGAGGGCTGATTACAGTGGTATGATGACCTCTCTGGACCTAGATGCCATGCCCTTGAGCAACATAGAAGGATTTTCTTATTACTTTGTACACTATTTTGGTTGAAGGTTATGTTGCTATCTACATTAATTGTCAAATCAAACATGGATTTAAGTAAAACATAGCTCGAACAAAAGCACAATGAAAGAAAAACTAACTGGGTAGCATAGCAATTTAATCACAAAGAACAAAGCGTTCAGGTTAAAAACCCTTCATTAGTATTAACTCAATATCCTACTACAAACAATTTATATAAACCACAATTAAGTCACAGCCAATAAAATTCATCAATGTGTTGTTAAAGAAATACTACATTATTTAAAAAAAAAACGTAAAAATCGTTACCTAGACTCTAGTACATAGTAAAACAGTTTTTATAAAAAATTAATGTAAACAATTCTGTCTGTTTTAAAACAGGTTTCAATGATATCATTTGATTTAAATCAGGTAATCTGTCTGCAGATAGGAGAAGTATCCATTTATATTCACTCAACTCTAGTTTAGTATTCATATCTCCCCATCTATTGCTCTTAGTTACAGTACCAATAACCTTAAACGTAAAACCATTCTCCAACAGAAGACTCAAAGACAGAATAATTGAACATAACTCTGACATTAGACGGAAGGTCCTGACAAATGCCTTAGCCAAACATATAAATGAGACTAACTTGGAGCATGATTTTACGTTTAAGGTTATTGGTACTGTAACTAAGAGCAGTAGATGGGGAGATATGAATGCTAAACTAGAGTTGAGTGAATATAAATGGATACTTCTCCTATCTGCAGACAAATTACCTGGTTCAAATCAAATGATATCATTGAAACCTGTTTTAAAACAAAGACAGAATTGTTTACATTAATTTTTTATTTAACTGTTTTACTATATACTAGAGTCTGTAATGATTTTTACGTTTTTTTTTTAAATAATGTATTTTGTTTAACAACACATTGATGAATTTTATTGGCTGCGACTTAATTGTGGTTTATATAAATTTTTGTAGTAGGATATTGAGTTTATACTGATGAAGGGTTTTTAACCTGAAAGCTTTGTTCTTTGTGATTAAATTGCTATGCTACCCGGTTGTATTTTCTTTTGTTTATCTACATTAATTCCCAGATCTCGACTAGTGAAGCAACTTTTAGGGTTGTTGTATTGATGATATAGCTACCCAGGGTGGTTGACTTCCCAAAAGGGCTATAATGCATTTCTTGGTATTGAGTTTGAAGCTATGGCCTTAACACCAAGCATTTGTCTGTGTTAGACCTTCCTGAAGGATGTTCTTTTCTTGGCGGGATTTAATGACTGCTTCCACCTTGCAAACATCTGCAGACAGAGGCCTTTGCCATTGGCTTTGACATCCAGAAATAGATGCTAAAGAGGAATGTGCCTAACACAGAGCCCTAGGGGACTCCACTGGTGATCAGCCTCTTTGTGGAGGTGGTCTCACTTATTCTAATCTACTGGCTGCTATCAATGAGCCAGCTAGTTGTCCAGTGTGCATTATAAAGGGGTTTACACCTAGTTCTGTAAGTTTATTGACAATGGCTGAGTAAGGTATTGTATCAGATGTTTTAGCCATATCTAGGTAGGCAGTATGCACCATTTCCCCCTCATCCACTGCCTTAGTGACCTTTTTAAAGTAGTGTACCAGATTTATTAAGCATGACCTTCCTTTGACAGAGCCAAATTGTGATGGATCCAGTGTATGGAGGTCTCCTATGTGCTTGTTGGTAATTTCCATGGCTTTGCAAATAAGTCTAATCTGTTTAATGGATCTGTAGTTTCCAGGATGTGTTATAGATCCTCCTTTATGAAAGGTGATTTCCGTCACATTCCTCCACTCACATGGTACAAAGCCTGTTTTAAGACTATAGTTAAATAATGACTCCAGGGGTCCTGATAAGTCATATTTCATACTGTTCAGGAGGCATCCTGAGATGTTATCAGGGCTCATTGATGCCATGTCCTTGGCTTTGGTGAGCACAGCTAGTACATGCTCCCTGTTATAGTTGCAAATACCCTTCATATAGCAGCAAGGACAAGTAGGTACCTTTGCCTGGTGCCCCTTCTTCAATTGAATTATTCTGGCAGTCTAGATCTTACTTTTATTCTTGCCTTCACTCCCTCATAGAATCTTTCCAGCATAGTAACCCATCTCTCCAGGAACCCAAACTTCTGTAGTGTACTGAAGAGATGATGCCACCTTACACAGTCAAATACCTTTTTGGCATCTAAAAATAAAATGACCGGCTTTCCTCTCATATATTGGGCCTCCTTTATAATCATCATTGTTTTTATTAAACTGTTCACTGTCTGCTTCCCTCCCTCTTACAAAACCAGTTTGTTCGTCATGTATTTACTCTTGCCATCCATTCAGAGATAATCGACATAAAGCATATAGTCATGATTTGATACTGATATCAGCTTGTAGGAGGAGGCAACTTCCATTTTTTCCCTTATTTACAGATTACCACTATTAGTGTCTCTTTCCAAGAATGAGGAGGAGAGTCCCCCTTATTATATTGTTGAACAGTTTTTACTATATTTCTATTAACTGGTCCCCTGCTAATTCCCACATTTCCATAGGCAACCCATCTAAGTCAGGGAATTTCCCCTTCCTCATTTTTCATAACATTCCCTTCACTTCATATTTTGCTACTTGTTCCATCAAATCATATGTGCATCTTCTTTTTCTATCAGTTCCACCTTTTGCTGTTCTTCTTCATCCTCACTTCTTAGTCACTCCCTCTCCTTACTTTTGGCATATAATCTCCTATAAAAACTTGCTAAATTTTCCCTGTACTCCTGTCAATGTGTGTATCTTCTGACCTGTGTTCTCTGCCTTCAACTGATATTTTCCTCTTTCTCCCTCCTTTTGTCTCAAGTGTACTGCATGGGCACCTGTGCCCTGTTGAGTGTTCACAAAGTTATTACTTTCCATTACCACTTTCCTTCTCCAAATGGTTTCATCTCTCAACTCTTGCACTTGCATTTTTCTCACTCTTTCTCTCTCTCTCGTTCTTAACTTTCTACATTACTTTGATTATCTTTTCTCATTTGTAATTGTTTAAGCTCATCTAGTCTAATGTTCCATCCCCTCCTTCACTGTCTCTGCTTTCCCCTTTCCTCCTCCTTAATCTTATTCCTCATTTCTTCCTTCATCTGATTCCATTCTGTCCCATCAAACCCAGCCATCTTGTGTAATGCTTCCCCTATCTCTCTCCTTAACAAGTCTTTCAGTGCTTCTCATTTTAGCCAATATCCTGCCAGTCACTAATATATTGGTAAGTCTTCCTGTTGTAGAGGGTTAGCAAGATAGTTACAGATGCATTATCTGATATCATCAGGGGATCACACTGTGTTTACCCCACTTGTTGTTTGTGTTCTACACTTAAATAAACTCTGTCTGTCCTCAACCAGACATGTCTGAATGAATAAAAGATATATCCAGGATTTCCTTTTCTTGCTACTGTTTCCCATGGATCAACCATCCCTACATCCTTCGGGTATTCTCCAAGACATCTTTCTTCTTTTTGTAGTCTTCTTCTCGGACCTCCATCTGCATCCTCTTTTCTACAAACTACATTACAGACCCTAATCATTAATCCGTTTACTTCTGGGAATGCTGCAACTCTGGAGAGAACCTCTCTTATCATCTTTGGTGGTCAGTATATTGATGGAATTGTCACCTGCATCCCTTCCAGTTTCCCCTTAATGCATATAAACACCCCATTTTCATCTTCTAGCCTTTTCTCTATTTCTAGGTTCAACCCCCTGTTGACTAATAAAAGTAACCCTGTTTGTTTTCTGTTTCTCCACACTACATCAACATGGTCTGAAATCCTTGCCTGCTAAGAAATTTAAGCTTGTCTTCCTTCAGAAGTGTCTCCTGTATTAATATTAAAACCCATCTATTCCCTTTATATTCCTTTGTCTGACTTTACTTCCATTTTCCTCTTTTCCTTTCTGTTCTTCCATTCCTCCAGTTGATAACGATTACTTCTCTCATTCCCGGGAGTGTTACTCCTGGGTTACCTACTTCCTTCTTCTTTATATTATTATCACTGACTACCAATCATGCTACAATGGTATGTCATATACTTGCCAAATTGTTCAGTCTCTGATCTCTCATCTTATTTTTTCTAATGTGATCTCTCTCCCCCAACTATATACAAACCTATGGGTCACCTTCAGATGCCCGACAACGCGTTTCGCCGACACGGAATCCGACGGGACGAAAAGACCGACAACGCAGATGACCGACAAGGTGAGAACCCGACGGACTCGGTAAGTGTGCGATAGAGTGAGGGATTTAGTGTTAGGGAGCGGACAGGTAAGTGTGCGATAGTGAGGGACTGTGGGTTTAGGGGTGGGTTAAGTGAGTTAGGGTTAGGGTGCAGGTAGGGTGTGTGTGCGATAGTGAGGGACTGTGGGTTTAGGGGTGGGTTAAGTGAGTTAGGGTTAGGGTGCAGGTAGGTTGAGTGTGCGGTAGTGTCGGACCTTGGGGTTAGGGGTGGGTAAGTGAGTTAGGGTTAGGGTGCAGGTAGGGTAAGTGTGCGGTAGTGTCGGACCTTAGGGTTAGGGTTTGGGTTAGGGATAGTGGATATGTTATGTAGTGTACTGTGTTGTTTACGTGTAGTGTGTTGGTGTAATGGTTTTCGGTGTTTTGCGTTGTCGGTATTTTTTGTTGTCGGTCTTTTGGTGTCGGTGATTAGTGTGTCGGGGAAACGCGATTTCGGGCATATAAAGGTGATCCAAACCTATATATATTTCAGCCTTCCCAAGAGTCCTACCAACTCAGTGTTCATTACATTGATCAGAGTTATATACTGTCAAGGATATAATAACCGGCCAGTTTCTAAAGCTTCAAGGCACATTTCATGTGCTGAAACCATTAGGCAGCTTGAGCAGAGCTGCCTAAAAACACAGGTTTGAGTGCAAAGCCCTACAGAGCTTTCCTGCCGCCAAAGAGAGCACTCCTGTGCGGGTGCTCTAGGATCGACAATTGGCTCATGCTGTTCTTACCTGGGCAGATAAATTTCCTTAGAGGAAAAACCTTCCACATAAAAAAAATATTGTTTTAATGTATTTTTCTGCTTAAGAAAGTTATTTTTAATCTAGGAGGACTGTAATGAAACTTAACTGTACTTTTAAATGTGTACACATTTTTTTGTCAGTTTAAAAGTAGTTGAATACCATTTTTCTGTGGATAAATTATATTTATTTTACTTTTTGGGTATGGCAAAATTTATAAAGTGTTGTTTACTGCGTTTTCTGTGGAAAAATGTGACTTTTAACAAATTTGAATTTTTACAGGTTTATGATGTTTGTTTTGCCCAGGAAAGTGGTACCATTTTTGGCTTGAACATGGAACAAACTACCAGTCCCATACACATTCCTTCTTCCATTCAGAAAAGTAAAAAGTTAAACAAACAACCTTTTCACTGGAGCAGGCTAGCAGTTTGCCTTAGTCGCAGGTGGCTGACTCTACTGTGGCCAAAGCTGGTTCCTCAGACCACTCATCTGTTACCCCAGATCCCTCTGATGTAAAACCTATGTTCACTGCAGCTGTTGAGGTCCCCTCAGTGGGCAAGAGAGAGCCACTCTTGTCTGTCCTGGGAGAGGGAACAAGGAAGGCTTCCCTGTTTAGTCAAAATGTTGTGCCCTTCATTGGGGAAGCTGCTGCTGCCATTAACCACTCCATTGACTCACAATTTCCTGTTAAAAAAAAAAAAAAAAGAAAAACAAATGCATCTTCTCCTCCTCAAATTTCTTTAGACAGAAGTAGTTTGCTAGACCTGGCTCAGGGTCTAATTCAGGATATTGATCCTTCTTATAAGGTGGTTTCTGGTTAAAAGAAAAAAAGGATGCCTCTTTTCCTGAAGAGATTCAAGATTCTGAATCTGGACAGGAAGATGAAGATACAGATGCAAGGTTTTCTTCTCATATTTCTGATTGAAATTCATCCTTCCTGTAGGGGTTTCTCTTTCTTTGAGACTATTTCCAGAATACGCCAGTGCTTTTATGGGAGTGAGGTTTTTCGGTCCCTCAGAAAATACTATGAGTTGTTGCAAATGGAATTCCCAGAACCTTCACCCATTTCTCCATTCCTATCAGCTTTGAAGGATGCATTTGTCACTGCCTACAATTTTCATGATTGTCAGCCTGGTGCCCATAAATAAGCACATAGATTGTATAAAGTTCCTCAATCTTTTAAGTTTTTATATACTCATCCCAAGCCTGAACCAACAGCAAAGGCTTTAGTTAATCCTACTGCTGCAAAACATTCAGTTAATTCCAGTCCTACACTTTCCAAAAAGGATGGGTAAATTATTGATTAGTATGGGGCAAAGGGGTTCTTTCTGTTATTCTAACCACAACAAGTCCCTTCCTGGCAGGGTAGGGCTCACTTTACCAAGATGTTGACTTCTTCTGTGGCTTTTTGGAAAGGGGTGGGGTTCATAAGTATTCTAGAAGCAGCAATATGGTCATCTGTGCATATATTCACAAATCATTGCAAACTAAATTCCTTTTCCAGATAGTGAACAGGTTTTGCTAGGACCATTCTCAAGGGGTTCTTGTATTCTTGAATTCCTTCCTTCCTTCTCCCTATATAATCATCAGCTTTAGTAATCTGCCCATACAGTTTAGGCTGCTGCAACAGTGATCTAATGTTGAAAATAGTTCCGTTGTGTAAGTAATAGTTGATGTTGTAATTGATCACTGTTGCAGTAGCCATCACCTCCCCTCCATCCTCCTTATTCTGTCTTAGGTATAGTGCCTGGGTGAGAATGCATGGACTCCATGTATATATTTACATATGTTTGTGTATTTAATTTTTTATTTCCTAGCATTTTCTGTCAGGTGTGTAGCCTCCCTTCTTGAGGCAAGAAAGTTTTGAATATTTTGGCACCATAACCATTGCTTTTATGTGTCTCTCCTGGATCACACAGTAGTGAGTGTGCATGTAAGTTGCCCTGAAGCTTTGAAAGCTGGATGGTGGTCATATCCTTCATGGGATATAACCCATACAACTTAGATTACTGCAACACTGACTTAATAGAACAAGAGCTGCTATGGTAAGTTTACACAACTGTACTTTGTCCTCCTACTTAACATTACCCTTGGTCTCTAATGTTTGTAGACTGCCCATCACTATTTCTGCTGCCAGATATGTTCTTCTGCCTGTTGGATGACATACCTGAAAAGGTGCCAAACATAGTAACTTAAACCTTGAGTTCTTTTGTGTACACAGTCTATGTCCAGACAAAATATACTCTTCCTCTTTTAGTATCTCCTGAATAATGATGTTGCACATGTATCCTCGTTTGATCAATTTATAGAGCTTCCTTCTACTTAAATGACTAAAACTTCACTAGTATCATACTTGGCATGCCTGTTGCCAGGGTGCTTAGCACAAATGCCCTATGCTGTTTCAGTCTTTATATCTTCCATCATGAACCCAAGTCATTTGCTACTACATTCCATCATGAATTTCTTACAGTCTGCTCCCTCTATCTTTTTGGGGATGCTGAGAATCTCAAATTTTCTGTATGGGAATGATTCCTCAGTTTGATCAAGTTCATCTTCATTTCCTCCTGAATCATTTCTTGTTGTAGTAGCTTTCTGTATTCTCTTTTCTAAGAAACATAACATCGCCAGCATTACTTTATACAGCCTGTTTTCAGTTTTTTTTATTACTGTTCCTTATATCTCCCACTGATCATAAAAATCTCTTTTTATGTTTTATCTTTTCTTCCATGGTGACCTAGACTGAAGTATCATCTAAAGCCTCTGCCTGCTGTCTGACTGTTTTGTTACCACCTAGTTCTCTGTTCCCTTCTCTATCTGCTTCGCTTTTTTGTTGCTGTTTTTAGAGTTCTTCCTACTGCATTCTTTATAATTCACCCTGAAACTCATGGACAAATTTCTTGCGGGAAGCAGTACACTTTAATTCTAATTTAACTGGCTTTTACAATTATTTAATGTTTCTTAGTTCAGGAGTGCAGATTGGAACATCTAAATCAGGGGTGTCCAACCTTTTCGCTTGCAGGGGCCGCACTGAGTCAACAGAAATTGTCTTGGGGCCGCATATAAAATATATCATATAGTTAGCTGTTTCGCTGTCGCAGGTGACCAAAGTCGACCCCCTGGCTGTATTGTATGTGAATTTGAACAATGACTAAATGTAATAAATGCCTAATATTTGCCCTAAAATTCAAATTCTCATTCTAATTTAAAAAATAACAGTTAACTCTAACATCTTAGTTTATTTGTAAAATAAAAAAAAAGAAAATTAACAGGTACGACCCCTCAATTTGTATGAGATCATACCTCTGATTTCACTGGTTTCTTAAAGATGTCCATGTTTTCCATCATGTTCTTAATGTCCATATGTCGTCCAAAGCGCTCATGTATTCTTCTGTTTCCAGTTCCATTGCAATATGTATGTCGCCACATTTCTAGCTTTGGAATCTGTCCCTGAAATTATTCAAGACATGACTACATCTGGCACTGGCAATATTTGTTGCTTTTGCACTGCTGTCTGCTGAGGATGGTCTGAAGATGAAAGAAGGTTCATCAGTGGTATTCTCAAACTGAGCACCCCTTTGGAAAGGCACATTTCTAGCTTTGGAATCTGTCCCTGAAATTATTCAAGACATGACTACATCTGACACTGGCAATATTTGTTGCTTTTGCACTGCTGTCTGCTTAGGCTGGTCTGAAGATGAAACAAGGTTCATCAGTGGTATTCTCAAACTAAGCACTCCTTTGGAAAGGCACATTTCTAGCTTTGGAGTCTGTCCCTGAAATTATTCAAGACATGACTACATCTGGCACTGGCAAGATTTTTTGCTTTTGCACTGCTGTTTACTGAGGCTAGTCTGAAGATGAAAGAAGGTGCATTGACTTTAACAATTGCTTGTTGTAGCCATCTGTGTGGTTATAAAAGTCTAAAGTCAACAGTATAAATTAGGGCTGTATTCCCAATCAATGCACTTTTTTCTAGTTTAGATACTGCTGAAAATCAAATAGAAAAATGGTTGTGATTGGCACAGAAGCATTTGGTGTATTTGCATTGCATGCATTTAGTGTCATGACTTCATAACAAAGGACTGCAAGCCTTTATTGATATATTAAAATACATATGTTCTTGAAAATGCCCCTAGAAGCCCACAATGTAAGCCTGAAGCTGTGACCTAGCTTCTTTAGTTTCTGGGTTGTCACTGAAATGGATTTTTCTGAGTCAGTCTGCTAGCTTGGTCATCAAAATAGTCCTGATAAAAGCAGCATTCAGTTAAGAGCATGATAAAAATGGGTATAAGAATCAAACTCTGCAGTATTAACTCATTCATATCTCACTGCTTTAACTTTTAAACTGCACTACTAGCCACTTTGCATTCTAATTGTTAGGTCTCGTAGCAGGTGTACTTGGACATTTTGTTGTGATGGGGAAAGAGTGATCCATAAGAAATGCAACTTTGACTACTAATGTTGTTGTTGTTTGTCTTTCGGCTTTTCCCGGTAAGGGGTCACCACAGCGGAACTCCGGTCCGCTAATGATTGGCAGTAGATTTTTACGAAACGCCGAGGTGCCAGCTTGGCGCTCAACCTTCAACGAAGGCACACCCATTTATGCACGCATGTCTTTCGAACGCTACCCCAACTGCAGGGAGGACATGCAGACTCCACACAGGAGGCACTCCCAAGCCCAGCCGAGAATCGAATGGGAGAACCTCTTGCTGTGAGGTAACAACGCTACCGCCTTACCACTGCGGCATTTGACTACTAATGTAATGCTGGAAATTGAGAGGAATGCTTAGCTGCCTTAGCATAAAGCTTCTCCCAAGCTGACATTCTGTAGAAGTCTGAAATAACCACAAAGAAGAATATACCAGGTAATTGATTCTGCCAGTGCTAGCACATGTTAAGGCTAGGGTTTTTATTTCAGTAATAGAAATGCTACTATGTCCACAGGCCTTGCTAACATCAAAGCATCCCAACAGAGATATTAATCATATCCTCCCTATCCGATATAAAGAGGTACACTTCTACTGTTGAATTCAGTTTGGTAAGTCAAAGGCAATGGGTAATATTTTTATAGATTTAATAAATGCCTTCATATCATTTGGCAAAATCCACTACTAGAAAAACTACAAGCACTGAATCCAAAACAAAGAAAGCTACAAACATTGAAAACTTTAGCAAAAAAATATTTCTATGAGAGGGCAAGGCACACCTGTACATCACAATGTTTGTTTTAACCTTCCCCATAACATACTACATACATGGTCACATAGCAAATATGAAAGGGCAAAATCCCTGTAAAACAAGACTCATCTCTGCAGAACATTTGTAGAACTTTGCAGTAACATAAATATGTTAAAAGTAAACATTTTTTAAAAAGGCACATCATAATTTAAATTAAAAACATAAAAGTAGACCAATGCTCCTACTTGCCTACTACTGAGGGCTACTCTTACCACAGTGGAAGCAACAAACTCACATTCTTTGTCCCTTGATATGTTGAGGCCAAGCAAACATTTACTTGCAAGGCAGAAACAGGTTGGCTGCAGCCACCCCCCCCCCCAAAAAAAAAAAAGAATGGGTAAGCTATTCCCCACTGTCACTTGTTTTATCTACCATACCTGTTAGATTCTACTACATGAGCTGCTACTCAAGCTTAGGTTGCCTGAATCATAGTCAAGACTTCATCCCTTTGTGACATGACACACAGCTGGGCTATTGATACCAAATCTTAACTTCATTAGTGATAATAGCACCCAAACAGAGCTGCCAATAATTCTGACTAAACAGGACTTATGCCCACTTAAACAACAATGCATTCTATTAAACTAAGCAAAAGCAGCGTTTTTTTCTTTTTTTTCCCCCGATCACCTGCAGACCATTAGAAATCTCACCATAATCATGACCATTTGTTCATCAAAGGGGACAGCAAGTAGAAGTACTACTGTCTTTAAAGTATCCATTAATAGAGCCACACAGTGTGTGTGTGTGTGTGTGTGTGTGTGTGTGTGTGTGTGTGTGTGTGTGTGTGTGTGTGTGTGTGTGTGTGTGTGTGTGTGTGTAATGAAATATGGACTTCACAGAGCAAACATCAGCTTTACTCTTTGTGGAGCCACGTAACAATGAGATTGAGAATACTTAATGCACTCTGCCTGCCCTTCTACATCATTATGGTCTCACAAACTCTAGACTTCTGATACCAACAAAGGAGTGTGCTCTCTGTTAAATAATAATTAGCAAACTATACTATGCTTTCTCTTAAAATTTGTTAACACTAGATCTATTATGTGCCTATGGTTAATAAAAATTTGCCACTAGGAACTTCAAAACTGATCAGTTAGTATAATGGGTTAAATGCTATTTTCTGCATGAAGGGTGCATAGTTCAAAACAACTTTTTGTCTGGGTTGATAACATAATAATCACTTATGAAAGCATTAATCCAATTACTCAGCTATATCAATATAAGCCAATATTAACTGCTTGTGAAAATTTAAAATTTTGTGAAGCACTTTCCTTACTTCATAATTCATGCATCATATGGTATGTTATGCTTGAAACTTTGAAATAAATGCAATGTATGATTGAACTATTATGTCAGTAATATAAACTCAGCAGCAAAGTAGTGATGCTCCATTCATCAAAGACAGTTCTCTTTCAGAGCTGGCTGCAGCTTTCCATAAGCCCATATACACATAAGGGTCCATTAGGCAACTCAAACTGTGTGCACAAACCCCTGCTTCCGTTCTAAGTACACATATCAATAACAGTTATGACAGATTAAAACCGTTGAAAGCTATGGAAATAGTGACATTATGCCATGGAAATAAGAACACAAAATCGGTGATATTTGCATAAGTATATACTTGTCTTTGCATATATTTTTATCATTCCATTTTTTTGTCACATTCAGGTAACAAATTCCAGATTTCATACAATTCGGTCTGGAAAAAATAAACTATGCTATGTGCACTAGCCAAGAGACAAAAGAACAAAAACTGATATGCTAGTTAATGCAAGACCACCCCTCTGCAAACAGAAATTCCCCTTTAGTGTTTTTTTTTTTTTTTTTTTTGGTTAATCCCTACACACCTATGCACATGACTCTTTTCCTTTTTCCAGCACAGTCTTTATCTATACTAGCTTACCTGTTAATGCAGTCAGGAGATGCTGTTTTGTACATGTATTAAATGAGAAATCCCTCTTCGTCAACTCTTCTTGGGCAGAATCGACAAATCTTCCTTCTTCAGCTCTTCTTTGGTGCGAATACACAGAATCCTATATTGGCATGAAAAACTAATTGAAGGGTGCTTTTGGCGCATGTACACACCAGTTAAAGGTCGTGGGCACGTAAAAAAAAAACAGAAAAAAAGTTAAATTTGAACTTAAGGGTCGGAGGCCGCATGGAAGAGCTCTGAGGGCCGCATGCGGCCCATGGGCCGCGGGTTGGACACTACTGATCTAAATGAATTCTGTCATACAGAAATGTCCCTGATTTATGGTCTTTGTCCCTGGTTATTTTTGGGGTTTATTTTGATTTTTGAGGTAAGTGGAGACAGGTTGGGATTTATAATAAAGCAGAAAGCATCATAAAAATGTTTGTGACTTGGCCTGATTCTTGTCTCATCTTTGATTGATGAAATTATGTATTCTATTTAAAGTTTGGAATTTGTTTGTATTATATTTCCAGGTCTCTTATCTTTCCTAGACATTAAACATGAGCTCATCAAACTTTTTCCAGTCATTAAATGTGTAATTTTGTTACTTTGACCACGTTTTCCTTTAAATCAGTTAATGCCTTCTGCTCAACTCTCTGTTGCTCTGCTTTTAAACAGAACTATTGTCATTTCTGCTTTTATTGTAATGCTTATGAGTGTGTACAGAATTGTTTTATCTATTCTATGAACTTATCCTATTCTGCCCCTTAAATGTGCATCATATTTCTATAGTGCAGTTATGTAATGACCAGAAGCTGATTAAATATAGTAAAAAAAAACACAGTGACATTTTATGAAGTGTGAATCATAGAATTGCATGATAACTATTATCCCAGAAAAGCTTATTCGAGCTTTGTGATACAAACCCACTCACTGTTTATTAAAGAAAAGGAAGAAGGAAAATGCTGGATTACTAGCAATACTTTGTACCTGTTTTTTTCAGATCCATCCAAACATAACCCCTTTTTCCCATTTCTTTTGCACGTGGGTTGTGGGGTGACAGTCATTTAGAGCAAATGTTCACACAGCTGTGCAGTTAGTCCTGCTGGGGTTGTCCATCTGTGCCACACATGCATACTCACACCTATGGCCAGCTTAGAGTGCCCAGTCCACTAAGTGCATATCTTTCAGATGTGGGTGGAAACTGGACAATCCAGAGAAAACCCATGTGTTCACAAAGAGGACATGCAGACTCTGCACAGAAAGAGCCCCAACCAAGAATCAAACCAGTGAGCTTTGTGCTGTGAGGTAACAGTGCTACCTGCTGATGCAGCCTTATAAATACAAATGCCTACATCAAACATCAGCACTGTTATTTCATATTTCCAACTGTCATTTTGTAACATGGTTGGTAGCATGTGATAGTAATCATTTAGAGCTGTGTGATTTAAGACATATATTTTGTGATCTCAAGCCTGCTGAAAAATTGTGTTAATTGATAAATAAATAAATCCTGTTTCTGTTGGGTGCCCTTACAGAAGGGGTCCACAGGAAAATATATTCTTTAGTTGTAACTTCAGTTTTTCATATGTTAATAAGATGCAATTGTTTTTACAGCTGGATTTCCAATGAACACATGGCCTGGAGATTTGGAATGTAAGTAGTTACTAAACAGATTTTATGTTCATAGTATATCTTATTACATACGTATATCATTTTTGCTTTGCATTGCATGTTCTTGTTGTATGTGATTGGATTTGTCGTTCAGATCACTAATGCTGTTGCAAATCTAGTCTGAGCTCTAACTGTGAGTTTTTAGCTGCTCAGGATATGACATCAGTAGATTCCCTCTTTTAATTCTCTGTAGATCACTTTAAGTATACCTAATGAAGATATTACAGGGCTACACCTCTGGGTGTTTTCTGTAAGTGTTTTTTTTTTTTTTTTTTTGCTGACCACATCCCAACCAGTTATTAGTTCAAATTGCCACTTCACTTTTAATGGGAGAAGAGGGCATCTTGTGGCTGGTGTCCTGTACTTTTATGCTTCTTTGGACAGATATGCCCTCTCTCCTTTTCTACAAAAAGTGATTGTTTTCAGTGATTGTGAGTGAACCTCTGACCTAACATTGGGGCTCAACAACTGTTTTTCTCCTGCTCCCCACCTCTGATGTACCTTGTCTGATGGCTTCACCACCTTCACTGATTCATTCCATGAAAATAGAAGACCCAAGAGCCCTATCACCCATTTTTCCCTGTCCAGGAAGTTTTATTAGCCTTCCATTTCCTCAACAGAGAGAGAGTTTGGTGGTAGGGAGCAGGTCAGCTAGAAAGCCCGTTGAAGAAGGCTAGCCTAGACTGCTTATGGACTTTTAGTGAATGTCATTCAGTCACTGCTAGGTGATGGCAGCACTGTGGGCCTAGCAGCTTCTTTCTTCCTGAGAATAAGCAAGCTGGTATCAGCCAGTCATACTCATTCTCCCCTCCCTACATGGTCCTTAAGACTTCCATGCCACTAACTGAGCACTGATAATCTGGGCTATAGTCAGAGTTTCATCTCTGTATGCCTTCAGGATGGGTTGGAAGTTGATATTTTATTGTGAGCCTGGTTATCCCTAAGTGGTAGCTGAGGTGACTCCTCTTTACCTCCTGGCCACATTGTAAAAAAAAAAAAAAAAAAAAACATTTAATTGCCTTATTTATTTATATGTTAATCAGCTAAGTAGACCCTTCCTAGACACAATCTGGTCCACAAAAACAAGCGTAAGTGCAATGATATGTATTTACTTTATGGATTTGCTTTACTCATGTTGCTTATCTAGTTTCTTAGATTTATATTCAGATTCATAGATTGTTTCCAGGCGGTTGACCTGGGGGCCTTTCTAAGCCTAGCCAAGTTTTCCTGAAAGAATAATGATGCCTTGTATCCAAAGAGTACATTGAGGGCCATGCATTTATAAGTTACTTCTGTCCATAAGAGACATGGATGCCAGGCCTGGTGTAAATTTTTTATTCCCCATCCACTGGTCTAGGTTGCTCTTATATTAGGATCTTTGGATCATAGGAGGTTACTAGGCTAATGGTCCTAGGGCCCTTACAAGCCTAGCCAAGTACAACCCCAGTTCCCAAGAATATCAAGGTATTAAGTGGAACTAAGTCAACTACTGCCCCTGTCCAAGATGGACACAGGTGAAACTCCCAGGGTGAATTTGCAGTTTCCCATCCAATCTTCCAAATTACACTTAAATTGGGTCAGCGAGGGGCTCTGCTTTACCTGAATTGGAACTTTGTTCCTTTCACAGAGGTGACCTCTGTGAAACATCTCTCTCTCTCCAGCAAGTCCTGTTGATGTCACATACTAGGTTGAGTTCCCTAGAGTGAATGCATATTATGCCATTTGATTTATGAATGTGCAGCTTTTCCATTAGAGCAGGATCTGAGATTGCTTTATATGCAAGGCAGAGGTCACCTCTGAGTAGTCTGTAAGACACAGAGTATAGTGACAGTGATTTCACTCTGTCAACATATGACATATGCTGAAGACCTTAAGACCCTGAATTTTCTTTGTAAGAAACCTTTGAGGTCTTCCCAGTTGCTGTAGGTGCCTGGTAAGGTACTTACCAAAAGTAGAATTGTACTCTATTATTTGTCTGATGAATGAGGAGTACAAGAGAGTTATATCCTCTTTTGTTCTGGATGCAGTGTCTTTACTAATAAGGTGGGCAACATAGAAAGCCTTTCCTACCACTGTGGGGGTGTGGTGGTCAAAGGCAAGGTTGCTGTCAACCTATGTGCCCAAATCTCTCACCACTGTTTGCATGCTTAGGGTGTTGATATTAATGTGGTAATCTACAGGGATATTACCCTTGCTGAAGGGGATGATAATGCATTTTTTGCATAGAGTTTTAGCCCATAACTTTGGCACCAGTCATTTGTCTGTGTAAGTCCCTCTTGTCAGATGTTGACATCATTTGGGGACTCAGTGACTGTACTCAGTTTGCAATCATCAGCAGCAAACTTTGTCAGCCATAGGCCATTTGTTTTAGCCTGTACATCCAAGAAGTAGATTACAAACAGTAGGGGCCTAGCACCCATCCCTGTGGCATGCCACTGGTTATGGGTCAGCTGGTGGAGGTAGAGTCACCTATTTTGACTGTGTGCATTCTATCGGTGAACCACTTTGCATCCCCTCTGACAATATATGGGTTAATCTCCAGCTGGGTGAGTTTATAAATGATGCCTGAGTGGGGAGTAATGTCAAAGGCCTTGGCCAGGTCCAGGCAGGCTGTATGCATGGATTTGCCTTTGTTCATGGTTTTGCCGACTGTCTTAAAGAAGTCCATCAAGTTCAAGAGGCAAGCTCTCCCTTTAATGAAGCCAAACTGGGTTGAGTCTAGCATTTAGAGGTCTCCTATATCTTTGCTGATAAGGTCCATGATTATTCTTTCCCTGGCCTTGCATATTAGGCTGGTTAGACTTATGGGTCTTTAGTTCCCAGGGTCTGTGGAGGTGCCTCATTTATGTAACGGGATGATGGTTGCTGTTTTCCATTCAGCAGGTACAAAACCAATGCTTAGACTGTGGTTAAAAAGAGTACCCAGCGGTCCAGCTAGTTCCTGTTTTAATCCATTTAGAATGCAGCCTGGGATATTATCAGGCCACATAGAGGCTGTGTTTCTGGCTTTGGGGAGAGCATTTATGACCTGCTTCTTGGAGATACTAGGTGGAGAGCGGGTGGTAGGGATGTGTTGGGGTATATTTGGTGGGGACATGGGGAGAAGTTTTCACTAAATCCGTTGCTATCAGTTTGGCTATTTCTGTGGGTTTAGTATATGTGGTGCTATTAACAACCAGTTCTGTGCAGATCTGGGTTTTTCCTTTAAGGTTGCTGACATAGCTAAAGAAGGCCTTATGGCTATTGTTAGCAAAGGAGGCTAATTTAGATTCATTAGCTTTTGAGTGCATTATGAGATGTCTTATTTGCTTGTTTAAGACTAGGAGGGAATGCTTCCAAGTCAGAAACCATTTCTTCCTGCTCTTGAACAGCAGTTTCTTTCTGTTATTGTATAACCTGTTAATGGCAGATGTCCACCAGGCAAGCTTGTTCTTTCTTGAGGATCTTGTTTTGATCCTATCAGGTACGGCTGAGTCAATACATTTGTATAGATGCTAATACAGGGCATTGGTGTAAGTCGCACTATAGGTGTTTAGTCATGGCCAAAATCAGAAACAGCAACTTTCATAGAGACAAGAGCTTCCTTATTCGAATAAACAAGAAACTACAAGGTCTAATAAAGTTCAACAAGGCCAATTACGAGGTCAGGGTTGCCTCCCAGGCTAAGGACAGTCACAAGGCTTTCTTCATCTATGTGAGGAACCTTAAAGGTAATACTCTGTAGGTGGTAAATGTCACAACCTTTACTGACCATGGTGACATACCAAATCTACTGGGTTATAAATTTAGCTCTAACTTCACCCTTACTACCCCATGTGAAATCTCTTCTAGCATATTCAACCTACCTATCAACAGGGAGCAAGTCCTGGAGGTGTTCACTAAGGCCAAAAACACAGCTTCCGTGGGCCCCGACAATATCCTTTGTTGCTTCCTAAATACACAGAGCCAGCATACAGTGTCCAAATAGAATTGTAATGAATATTAAATCATTACAAAAAAGAAACAAACCGGTTTCGGCAGGAAAAACACAGCCTTCATCAGTGTTGGTTACATACATAGTGGTGACCAAGGTTTATATACACACACATATAAAATCATTATTGATTAATTAAATTCAATCAAAGGTTTTCATTAAGACCAGGTGGGAATAATCCCCCTAGTTTAATTATCCACTTTTTTTCTTTAGTATTGAGAATGGAGTGTAATCCAGTTTTATTGTGCTTACTGCCAACTATTTTATCAATAATAATGAAGGTGAATTTAGCAGAAGCATGTGCTAAGTGGTGTTTGTATAAGGCATTATTTTGCCTTTTGTTCTTGATGTTGCTGATATGTTCAGAAATCCTGATTTTAAGTGGTCTGGATGTTTGTCCTACATAAAATGAGCCACAATGACAGGTGGCTAAATAGATGACCCAGTCGGTGCTGCAGTTTGCAAAAAACCTCAGATCATAAACTACTGGGCAATTTCTGCTTGAAAATTGTTTGGCCTTATTAATCTTGTCACAGTTGATGCAGTGTCCACAAGGGTAGCAACCTGTCAAGGGTTCCCCTGTCAGTGTTGTTTGGATGGAGTTGGGATCCTGGTGCCTATACCCATGTTTAAAATGATTGAAAAAGGAACCCAAATTCTTTCCCTTCCGAAAGGAAAAAAGACATTTATCTGGTATGAGACTGGTTATGTCTGGGTCATATTTGAGGATATTCCAATGTCTATGCACACTATCTATCAGATGGTTGGAGTTCCTAGCATAAGTGGTCGTGAATCTTAAGATAGGATCTTTGTTCCGTTCATGCTTGTTGTATTTTAACAGATTGTCTCTATCATAGGACTCAGCCATATTACTAGCAGCTAGAACATAGCCCATACCATATCCTCTGGTTTTAAATCTGTTAACAAGGTCTTTTCTGTGGGTTTGATAAGAAAAGTCATTTGAACAAATACGCTTGGTTCTGATGAATTGAGATGTTGCGTATGACATGTGGTGGGTGGAAACTAGAGGCATGGAGAATGGTATTGTACTCGGGATGTTTTCTGAAAACCTCAGTGGATAAGGTGTTGTCAGCTAGCTTGGTGACAGCAACATCCAAAAAAAGTGATATATTGATGATCATACTGGATAGTAAATACCAGGCCCCAGATGTTGTTATTTAAATATGTAACGAATTCATGTAACATATATATTTCGCCTGTCCAAACCAACCAGCAATCGTCAAGGTAGCGTCTCCAGATGTCTATGTATGGTAAAAATGTATTATTGGTGGAGTCATAGATAATATGGTGTTCCACGAAAGCCATAAAGAGATCCGCATAAATGGGGGCAAAAGATGCCCCCATAGCTGTACCCTTAACTTGCCAGTAACATTTGTCTAAATAAGAAAAAACATTGCTGGTAAGGACCAGTCTGGCTAATTCTATTAAAAAGGAATTGAAAGTAGATGGATATAGATTAGCCCTATCCAACCAAAAAGCCAGGGCCTCAAGTCCAGACTCGTGTGGAATGTTGGTGTATAGAGCACAAACATCTAGAGTACACAGTAACCAATCTTCCTCAAGTTGGCTGTCCGAAACAATCTGAAGGAAACTGGTGGTATCATGTAGTCATGATCTTATCATGCCCAGTAATGGTTTAAGATGTTTAGTAAGGAACAATGAAAGAGGTTCTGTAATATAGCCCCTTCCAGAAACAATTGGTCTCCCTGGAGGGGATAGAGGGTCCTTATGAATCTTTGGCAGAAAATATATGTATTGGGTGGATGGATCCTTGACAATGAGTTGTTGTGCAGTGTCATGGGTTATGATACATTCATCTTTAGCCCAGTGTATGAATTTCTCTATGTATTTTTGAAACCTGGGTGTAGGGTCAATCCCCATAAGGGAGTAGTATTTGGGGTCAGACAACTGTCTGTTTGCCTCTTTGTCGTAAGCACACCAGTTCAAGATTACAACCGCACCCCCCTTATCAGCAGGAATAATAACAATGTTGTTATTGTTCTGTAGTTCAGACTTTGGTCACAATTCATCTGATAGAATCCAGACTATGGATCAGAGCAATTCAGAAACTAAATGCACAGTAGCATTTCAGAACCTATTTGGTCATCTCAAAACACTTCGTTCCAATATCTGGCATTCGAAATTATTTAAGGCCTATTTTGCAAAAGGTATCACTCCTAGAGGGTTGAGAATACGGATTCAACCCTTAGTCTCTAATCCAGATCAGGAACTTATGGACCAGTGGTCCGCCATCCAGCAGCAAGCCTCTATTTCTTTTGTTGAAACCCTATCCAAATTTCATGACAGAATCATTGATTCTGAGATTCAAACAGTTTCAAGGCTTGTGGGTGAACTTAAACCTTTTGAGGGGGAAACATTTTTTAACACACAGTTAAATAAAGTAGCTAATGATCTCAAAATCTTAGAGGAACAATTACGGACCAGGAAGTTGAAAAAATTCCAGAGGGATGAAGGGGATTATCTTAGCAATAATCCTTTTGCAACCAATACCAAACAGGTTAGATTCACTCCCAGGGCTCAGAGAACCCCTAAGAGGAAAAGACCTCGGTCCATTCTGAAAAAAACAGGTAATCCACCGGTATCTTCTACTGAAGAATTTTCATCTGGCACAGATAGTGAATTTCCTAGTACATCTAGGTCACCTTCCCCGAAACGGAATCCCAACATTGTCCCTTTAGATTTAAATATAAATGAGGGGGGCGAAAACACAGGAAAAATTACCAACATAGACAGTTTACTGAAAATGGTCATGGAGAATTAGATGTTTCATCAAACAATAATGTGCTCAATTTATCTGATTTTGTATTATCCCCAACACATCTGCTGGTCCTCAATAAAGGGTTGTCTTTTGTACCAGGCTTCATGGTTTCTGAGGATTTGTTGGCTCAGGATGTTACCTCCTTTTGTACCTCCTTTTGTAGAACTTTGAATTTGAGATTATTTTTTGGGGATTCTGGGCATGATATGAATGAACGATTTACATATCACAAATCATCTTTTGTTCCACCCATGCATCCACTGGTACAACAGTTTCAAAACAACATTCTTAATGATCTTCATTTTTTTGGTTCTGATATTCAATTTAAATCCAATAATATCTCTCGAGCTGAACGTCAAGCTATTTTTGAACTACAGAACAATAACAACATTGTTATTATTCCTGCTGATAAGGGGGGTGCGGTTGTAATCTTGAACTGGTGTGCTTACGACAAAGAGGCAAACAGACAGTTGTCTGACCCCAAATACTACTCCCTTATGGGGATTGACCCTACACCCAGGTTTCAAAAATACATAGAGAAATTCATACACTGGGCTAAAAATGAATGTATCATAACCCATGACACTGCACAACAACTCATTGTCAAGGATCCATCCACCCAATACATATATTTTCTGCCAAAGATTCATAAGGACCCTCTATCCCCTCCAGGGAGACCAATTGTTTCTGGAAGGGGCTATATTACAGAACCTCTTTCATTGTTCCTTACTAAACATCTTAAACCATTACTGGGCATGATAAGATCACAACTACATGATACCACCAGTTTCCTTCAGATTGTTTCGGACAGCCAACTTGAGGAAGATTGGTTACTGTGTACTCTAGATGTTTGTGCTCTATACACCAACATTCCACACGAGTCTGGACTTGAGGCCCTGGCTTTTTGGTTGGATAGGGCTAATCTGTATCCATCTACTTTCAATTCCTTTTTAATAGAATTAGCCAGACTGGTCCTTACCAGCAATGTTTTTTCTTATTTAGACAAATGTTACTGGCAAGTTAAGGGTACAGCTATGGGGGCATCTTTTGCCCCCATTTATGCGGATCTCTTTATGGCTTTTGTGGAACACCATATTATCTATGACTCCACCAATAATACATTTTTACCATACATAGACATCTGGAGACGCTACCTTGACGATTGCTGGTTGGTTTGGACAGGCGAAATATATATGTTACATGAATTCGTTACATATTTAAATAACAACATCTGGGGCCTGGTATTTACTATCCAGTATGATCATCAACATATCACTTTTTTGGATGTTGCTGTCACCAAGCTAGCTGACAACACCTTATCCACTGAGGTTTTCAGAAAACATCCCGAGTACAATACCATTCTCCATGCCTCTAGTTTCCACCCACCACATGTCATACGCAACATTCCTAAATCTCAATTCATCAGAACCAAGCGTATTTGTTCAAATGATTTTTCTTATCAAACCCACAGGAAAGACCTTGTTAACAGATTTAAAACCAGGGGATATGGTATGGGCTATGTTCTAGCTGCTAGTAATATGGTTGAGTCCTATGATAGAGACAATCTGTTAAAATACAACAAGCATGAACGGAACAAAGATCCTATCTTAAGATTCACGACCACTTATGCTAGGAACTCCAACCATCTGATGGATAGTGTGCATAGACATTAGAATATCCTCAAATATGACCCAGACATAACCAGTCTCATACCAGATAAATGTCTTTTTTCCTTTCGGAAGGGAAAGAATTTGGGTTCCTTTTTCAATCATTTTAAACATGGGTATAGGCACCAGGATCCCAACTCCATCCAAACAACACTGACAGGGGAACCCTTGACAGGTTGCTACCCTTGTGGACACTGCATCAACTGCGACAAGATTAATAAGGCCAAACAATTTTCAAGCAGAAATTGCCCAGTAGTTTATGATCTGAGGTTTTTTGCAAACTGCAGCACCGACTGGGTCATCTATTTAGCCACCTGTCATTGTGGCTCATTTTATGTAGGACAAACATCCAGACCACTTAAAATCAGGATTTCTGAACATATCAGCAACATCAAGAACAAAAGGCAAAATAATGCCTTATACAAACACCACTTAGCACATGCTTCTGCTAAATTCACCTTCATTATTATTGATAAAATAGTTGGCAGTAAGCACAATAAAACTGGATTACACTCCATTCTCAATACTAAAGAAAAAAAGTGGATAATTAAACTAGGGGGATTATTCCCACCTGGTCTTAATGAAAACCTTTGATTGAATTTAATTAATCAATAATGATTTTATATGTGTGTGTATATAAACCTTGGTCACCACTATGTATGTAACCAACACTGATGAAGGCTGTGTTTTTCCTGCCGAAACCGGTTTGTTTCTTTTTTGTAATGATTTAATATTGATTACAATTCTATTTGGACACTGTATGCTGGCTCTGTGTTTTTTGTTGTATATTTCGTGATTGGTGAGCCGTGCATTTGCCCCACGCGCTGTTGCAATTTTTTCTTCTGATTTGCTTCCTAAATAGCCTAAAGCATGATCTAGCAGGACTGCTTCAGGCACTCTTCAGCTACAGCCTCAAATCAGGTCACATGCGAGGTGAATAAAGGGCTGCAGTGGTCATCAACTGACTGCAGGAACTATAGACTCATCAGTCTGACAAGTCTAATATACAGATCCATGGAACGAATTGTCATGGAAATGATCAACAAAAATGCTGGCAATCTACAGACGTTGGACCTATCCTAGTTTGGGTTTCTTACAGGAAGGTCTGGCCTCCTTTACCTGGCAGACTTCTTAGACAGTGTCACCTCCACTAGGCATCCCTACATAACTGGCTGGATTGCCAGCTAACTGGTAGAATCCAAGAAGTCAGGATCGGTGAGACCACCACCACCAAGAGACTAAGATACCAGTCACTAGGGGAGTACCACAGGGCTCTGTGTTGGGCCCAGTCATATCTGGCACCTAATTATCAGCAGTCAAGGCTAATATTAAAGGCCTCTGGCTCATTAAGTTCACAGATAACCATAAATTGGGAGCTATCATAGATTACCCCATGACACCAACTTCCAACAAGATGGTCTAACATAAACAAGTGACTGGTGCAAAAGCCACAGATTAAAACTCAATGCAAAGAAATGCATTATAGTGCCTTTTGGGAAAGCATCCACCCAAGCTAATTACTCCATTGATAAAACACCCCTAAGAGTTGACTCAGTAGTTAGGAACCTGGGAATATATGTAGACAGTAATCTGGCATTTAACCATCCCCAGCCAAGATAGTAAGAAAATAATTCTATGTTACACAACTTATAAGCAAGGGTATGGCATCCATTTCCAAGGAAGTAATAGGGACTCTCTGTTCAGCTCTTATCAGAACCACCATTGAGTATAATGCCTCCTTTAGCATGTACCTAACCAAGCATTTGCAACAGTTCCATGCTTGGAGAATCCAAGGTATGAACAGTCTGTCTTACACAGATCACCTTAAGCTACTGTCTCTGTACTCAGTCTCCTACAGATTACTCACAGGTGATCTATACCTAGCATATAAGGCAATCTCAGATCCAGTCTGATGGATCTCTTGCACATC
>NC_056735.1:346845697-347013197 GCF_019279795.1 Protopterus annectens
CTACATGACTAAAGTGACCAGAGTTATTATCCTAACCCATGCTAGTGGCTTTATTCACCTTTCTGTTTGCTGCATGTATATTGTTTCAGTGCATGGATGACATAATTACACTCCAATATCAGAGAAGATAAACCTGTAATGCACTTCTGTAGCATAAGATCCAGCCATAACAGCCCTTTCAAAATTGTTGCACACCCCCTAAGTGCTGTTATGGTCAGGTCTCATCCAAGGGATGTTCCCTCACACTGAACTGTCCATGAATATCTTGCCTCATGCTCTGTCTGTTTAACTTTACAGATGTCAGTCTGCAAATAACTTATAAAAATATTTAAAAAAATATCCCTGACTTCTGCATTTAGTTATATTTACATTTACATCCTGTCTTTGCAATAGCATTCACTAAGTGCTTTACTGGCTTTCAAAGCTGGTAAAACACTGCACTTATATTTTGTTCTTTTGTAATGGGTAGTTCATGGAATAGAAAAACTCCATGCACTACAAAACGTTATGATCCGGTCTTCCCAGTCCTAACCAGGTATAATGTGCTTTCGACATGGATCCTAAATTCACCTCTCAAGCTTTGCTCTTGAGATGAATTTTTTGGCATCCATCTCTCGAACACATAATGACATTGTTACAATCAGAGACCCATTTATACACTATATATAATTTATAGTTGGACAGTTAGCATCTACTGAACTGTAGGCCATGCTATGTGGTGTCTAAGCCTGATTCTTGGCTTCTTTTGCAAACTGTTGAAAATAGTAGATGTTTTTATGATTGCAGTGCCATGGTACCTCCATGAAAAATGTGTCTGACCATAGTCTGGACTTTTGAATTTAAAAAAGCTTTTCTTGATGTCATTTTGCTTGGCAAGATGTTCTTTAAGTTTTGTTTTGCAGCAGCAACTGCCTTTTGAAGGTAATTGAGGCAATGTTAAAAATCTGTTTGCTTTTTCCTGGTCTTGTAGCTCTTATACAGTTCTTATATTTTCACATACTGAGGCAGATTAACACCAGCTTTCCCTTATATTTTGTAATAGATTTTTTTTTCTCCAAGGAATTTACAAAGATATTATTTAACTGCGTATCACCACTAAGTGACAAATCTTGACAAACACTAAATCAATCTGTATTTTTTGTAGTGTGTTTAACTTCTGCCATATTTGTTTTTTATAGGCTGCGGTGGTGCAGCGGTTAGCATTGTCACCTCACAGCAAGAGGTTCTTCGGTTCATTTCTCGGCTGGAGTTACTTCTGTGTGGAAAATGCAGCTGAGTGAGCTTTAAAGATATGCAAGTAGGTGCATGTGGGTGTGTCTTCCGTGAAGGTTGGGCATCAGGCTGGAAACTCGGCACTGTAAAAATCCACTGCCAGTCATTCTGTGGACCGGTGATCTGCTGTAGCGATCCCTAACCAGGAAAAGCCGAAAGACATTTATATGTTCTTGTGAATGCATTTCAGGAATGCATGGTAGTGTAAATTGTATGCCTAAACAATCAGTTTCCCAGAGGTTGCATGGATTAGGCACTAGCAAGTGCAGTAGTTTTCCAAATCTGGAAGGGAAGCTAATTAATTTGAGGATAATTTATGGTTTTATCTATTTCTAGAGTCTGCATGAAAATGTGTAGGGTTCAGCTCACTGGTATAGTTGGTCTTTTAACTAAATGTTCCATCAGTTTTTTGGGGGGGTTTATTTATTTATTTTGTTTGTTTGAAAAATTGTCACAAACCTCAGTGTTATTTTCTGGGTGAAGATAACATCTTAAATATTTGAAGATGGGCATACTGTTCAGTGTGTTAATATCAAACATGAAATATTTCATACTCCTGTTTAATCGCAGTGAATCTGAAGCAGTTTTGTCCACTATCTGTTTCTTTGCCAAGTACTCATGCCATGAGATCTGAGATTTCATGACTGACAGACTTTCCTGTCTGCTGTTTGAATCTACAGGTTTGTTGATGTTGAACTTAATATCATCGAAAATATTTTTCCCCAGTAGGCCATCCGCACTGCTCAAATTATCACGGCATTTCTTGTTCTTATTTATAGGGACCCATGTCTGTTTTTTCATAGGTTCATAGGTAGATACTAGGCTATCTGCCCTAGGGCATTTATAAGCCTAGCCAGATTGTATTTGGCTTCCGCTTCCCTATTAGATTAGCCTACTGTGCCTCTGTAAAGTAGGTCACAGAAGGTACCCTTTTAAGATTAGTTCACTGTGCCTCTGTCTAGCAGGGACACAGAAGAGATCCCAGGAGTGAATTTGCGATTTCCCATCCACGCGTCCAGATTTCGCTTGAAGAGGGTCAGCGAGGGGCTATGTCTAACATGAAGTGGGATTCTATTCCAGAGTGAGGGGAGCCTCTGGGAAATGAATCTGTCCCTCCAGCATGTCCTATTTATTTTTGTGTTGAGGTTTAGGTCCCTGGAGCGTGTAGCTCTAAGGGACTTGGATTTTTTGAGGTGGAGCATGTCCATTAATTCTGGGTTTGACATGGCTTTGTATGTCAGGCATAGATCGCCTCTGAGTAGGCGGTAAGCAACTGAGTAGAGCTGGAGTTTCTTTAGTCGAGCTGCATAGGACATCTGTTTGTAGCCCATGATCCTCTTGGTGAGGTACTTTTGGGGTCTCTTCAGTTGCTGCAGGTGTCGGGTAAGGTTCTTCCCAAAATGGGCATTGTATTCAATTATGGGCCTGATGAGTGACGAGTACAGGGGCACAATGACCTCTCTTGATCTAGATGTGAACCCTTTCGTGATAAGGTGGGCTATATAGAAGGTCTTTCTAACCACTTTGGCAACGTGATTATCAAAGGAGAGATTACTATCTACGTTGGTCCCCAAATTTCTAATTACTTCTTCCATACGTAATGGATTACCACCTGTGTGGTAATTTGTGGGCACCTTGTTTTTCCCAAAGGGGATGACTATGCACTTTTTAACATTTAGCTTGAGGCCGTGGCTCTGGCACCAAGCATCCATCATTGTGAGACCCTTTTGGAGGATGCTTGTGTCAGCTGGAGATTCGATTATGGCCCCCAGTTTGCAGTCATCTGCGAACTTTGTCAGCCATAATCCCCCCTTGTTAGCCTGAACCTCAGAGAAGTATATACCGAACAAGAGAGGTCCCAGAACTGAGCCCTGTGGGATGCCACTTGTAACTGGTTTGGATTCGGACATGGCACCTGCGATTCTGACCATGTGGGTTCTATCTCTGAGCCAGTTTGCAACCCATCTTGTGATATAGGGGTTGATATTTAAGCTGGTAAGCTTATTTATGATGCCCGAGTGGGGTATTGTGTCGAAGGCTTTTGCGAGGTCCAGGTAGGCTGTGTGGACTACCTTGCCCTCATCTATGGCTTTGGTAACTGTTTCAAAGAAATCAACTAGGTTTAAGAGGCAAGATCTGCACTTAACAAAGCCGAATTGGGTAGGGTCCAGTGTCTGGAGGCTCCCAATGTCTTTGTTTATGAGTTCCATGATAATACGCTCCATAGCTTTACAGACCAGACTAGTCAGACTTATGGGGCGATAGTTTCCAGGGTCCGTTGTGGCACCACCTTTGTGGAGTGGGACCACTGTAGCTGTACGCCATTCTTTGGGTACATATTCTGTAGTAAGGCTAAGTTTGAACAGTGACTTAATGTGAGGGTTCATTTCTTTTTGGAGCTCGTGTAAGACACAGCCTGGGACACCGTCCAGTCCCATAGATGCTGTGTTTTTTGCTTTGGAGAAGGCAGCTTTCACCTGTGCATCTGTGATTTCAGGGAGGTTACATTCAGTTGGGATAGGCATTTGCTCCTTTTGGGGGGAAGGGGGGGGAGTTTGCACTGAATCTGTCTGCCAGGATGTTGGCTATGTCTGTAGGTTCGGTATATTTTGTACCATTATGCAACAATTCAGAGCATATCAGGGAGTTTCCGCCCATGTTCCTGACATAACTAAAGAAGGCCTTGTGATTATCTTTAGTGTCCAGGGCAATTTTTCTTTCGAAGCTGGACTTTGATGATTTTATGAGGGATCGAAGTTTCTTGCTAATACTGATCAGAGATGCCTTCCCTTTTTGGGATTTTGCTCTGTCATGTAGTAGCTTCCTCCTTCTGTTGTATAGTTTATTTATGGCCGGGGTCCACCAGACCGGTCTCCTGTTTTTGGAGGAGTGAGTCTTGGTTTTATTTGGGATAGCATGATCCATGCATTCCTGCAGGTGCTCATAGAATGCATTTGTAAAGGATTCTACGGATTGGGCTGTATTATCCTCTGGCCCAGGGGCTTTGAAGGATTCCACCTCAGTCTTGAGAAGTGCAAAGTTGGCTTTTGAGAAATTCTTTACAGTGATTTCCTTGGCTGGGGGTGGGGACGGGATATGGATGTCCAGAGAAATTTGTTTATGGTCTGATCTTACCAATGAGGGGTTTATCTCTGGTGTGGAACATAGAGTCCCCATGTTGGTGATGACCAGGTCCAATATGTTGTTCCCTCTTGTAGGAGTGGTGACCAGTTGTTCCATTGCGTTAGAGTTTATAAATTCAAGGAACCATTGGGCGAGGGTGTTTGGGCTTGAGTAGTTTTCCCAGTCAATGCTTGTGTAGTTGAAGTCACCCAGTAACATAGTGTTTGGAGAGACCTTCATATTCTCCAGTGTTCTCAGGAATGCCAAGTGGGGTTCCTGTAATAGGGAGGGTGTTCTGTAGCAGGCTACAAACTAAAAGGCTGTTTTGCCCGCTGTTAGTTGCACATGGATGGTTTTTGATGCTTCGTGCAGTGCCACTAACCTGGAGGTGTAGGTATCTTTGATGAATATAGATACTCCCCCCTCCTTTTGTGCTTCAGTCCGAGTTTTGGGGCCGAAACGTGTGGTATGAGTTATAACCTGGTAGTGCTGGGGTGCTCTCAGGAGCCTTGAACCAGGTTTCTGTTACTGCACAGACATTGATTTTCTCTATACTGAGGAGAGCCTCGAGTGTGTGCATCTTGAGGTTTAGACTTCTGGCGTTGAGTAGCATTACCTTTAGTTTTTTTATCCTTGGGTTGTCTATGGAGGTGGGTTTGTCCTTTGAGCCTTGCCTAAAAAAGGCACTATGGGGGTGGCAAGAGCCTTGGCCAGTATACGAAAGCCTAAGGGTGACAGGTGCAAGCTGTCCCTAGCGAAGCAACGTGGCTTGTCGAGCATGTCATCCCAGGCTGACAGACACTGGATCCCCTTTGAATGACACCAATACTTTAAGCAATTGTTAAAACTGATCATTTTGTCTTTATACTGTGGCATCATTCTTGGTGAGGGCAAGATGCTACTCAAGGTCAGGGTCATACCAGCCTGGGCTACGTGATCAGAGAGCTCCTCTATGTCTCTTTTCATGTTGTCCAGGGAGGTACGTCTCAGGTCATTCACACCAGCATGGACAATGATGAGTCGTACTTATATTTGCTTTGGAGTGACCTGAGTGCTTGCATTATGTGGTGGATCTTGGCACCCAACAGGCAGCTTACAGTGACCTTCTCCTTGTTCAGTCTGGTGAGCAGGACATCAGTGTGCCGGACAATAGAGTCCCCTATAACAAGTGTATTTGGTGTGTTGTTTGGCCTTAAGGGCTGTGACTGTGAGGCACACTGATTGTGTGAGATATGTGATTCATGGGTATTGTTGAGGGGTGGCTGTTGCTTGGATATCTGCTTAGGAGGTCTTTGCTGTTTAGGCAGATTTTTATTTACAGCCTCCGAGTATGTTTTTGTGTGTTTATGTGTTGGGTATGCAGATGCAATAGGTCTTTGTGAGACTGGATTTGTGGTGTGGGTGGTTACCTTTTCCTCCTGACTGACTGTGCCAGTCTTGGGTTGAGAGAGCTCTGCCTCCAGTTTGGCTGTGTAACTGCATATATCACATGTATTAGAGTTTGTTGGAAGGAGGAGAGGGTTGTCTGTGTACATAAGGCAATTGTAACATTGCCTCAAAATTCCCAGATTCACCAGCTGGACTGGAGAGTAACCATGAAACTGACCCTTGGACATACCAGATTAGTATAGGGAACTGGTGTTTTACTGATCAGATTAGGGAAGGGAACTGATTTTTCACTTGATCAGGAAGGACCAGTTGGGAGCCTAATACTTATGAGAAGTCAAGGAGGGTGTAGTGCTTTAGTTAGTGTTTCCTTATAAGAGCTGAGCAAGTGCAGGGCTTTAGAAAGAGAATAGAGTGATTACTTTGAGAGTTTGAACAGTTCTAAGGGAAAAAGTGAAGAGCAGACTTTGTGGAGCCTGGAATAGTTTAAACCCGTTTAGGCGGCGCTGCCCGACGCTGCTCAGTGCGCAAAACCGCACAAAAAGAGAGTTGTAGGGTTTTAAGAGCGAGAGATCAAGGCATTTAGAATTGACCCAAAATGGACAATAAAACTACAGCTTCTAGGTAGTAACCACTCCTCCAGGGACAGGCAGGCTGTTCAGTGTTAACAACTCCCACTGGTGAGCACAGAAACTTCCCTTTAGCCCAAGCAAGCACTGGTCTTCTAGACACTTCCAAACAGTTCAGAACAGCAAATCTGTAACTGAACTTTCTTAACTTTCAGAAAGTGGGAAAAAAGATTTTTTTTTTTTTTTTTTTTTTTTTTTGTAGTTTAAAGGTAGCAGAAATACACAAGCAGCAAAATAATCACAACAGTGCAATAAATGACCCCACACTTGAGTTCTAGGCCAAAATCAGGTAAAATGCAGTTTTTAGGGAAAAAAACGATTTTAAATTAAGTGCAACACAGGAAATGCAGTAAACAGGCTCTAGATGTGTTCCAGGTACTGTTACTGTTACAGATATAAATTTTAGCAAGCCGGAAAATGCCAAAAAATAGGCGGCAAGGCAGTAAAACTTAACAAAAAATCTGAAGAAAATACTTAAAATCACAAAAGTGGCTCCTTTTCTTCTCTCAGCATTTTCTCCCCTTGGTAGGTGCTTCAGCAGCAACTTTCATAAGGTTCTGTATGCTTAAGGATTAACACATGCACCACCCCCAAAGTGATTTCTTAATTGTCCATGAACCAAGTAATTCACTTCACTGTGTGCTTTACTAACGAGGAAAGAGAGGCTTTCATGTTGTGGGCATGCATCATGATCTCATATTTCATGTGAAATCAATGGAAGACTAAGACTGAACATCTGTTCATCTCCTTTGCAGCAAGAGAGGAAGAGCTTGCAGTTGCTAAGCAAACGTTTTCCAGCTAGATTGTCACCTGCATATTTTTTTTTTTTTGCCATCAGATGCTCTGCTGCCATTTGGAAAATATTGTAGTCAGTGACAACTCTGTTAGTGGTATAATGAATTCTAATTACTTGCATCTAGAATGCCTTCATTCTAGACACTGCCACTGTGACTTGTCCAGTTACTGGACAAGCTAACAGCTGAATGAAAACAACCAGTCATAACCTCATTAGGACAAAAAACAAAAAGTGGAATATTTTTGCAAGGGGGGGGGGGGGCAAGCCCGCCACAGCTACTGAACTTATGTATACTTACATAGATACAGATTGTGTATGTGTGCGTGCGTGCGTGTGCGTGTGTGTGTGTGTGTGTGTGTGTGTGTGTGTGTGTGTGTGTGTGTGTGTACAAACATGAAGAAGAGAGAAGCCACCCAAAAGAAAGGAGTCATCACTCCCCCTTTGTTAAATTACAGATAACCTCCTACTGTTTCTCACTGATGAAAGATTTGCTTCGTCTAGATTTGTTTGTTGGAGTTCCATCTATTTCAGATGAGTATATATTAGCGGCCTTAGGTCAACTGGTGCCCTAGGCAAAAGGGCTCCACGGCGCCCCCACCACACCACCTGGTGCCCCCATCCTGGTCTACCTACATTAAATAAATACTGGAAAAGTGCCCCTGCTAGAGCGGCGCCCTAGGCGGCCGCCTAGTTGGCCTATGCCTAAGGCCAGCTACTTGATATAAGCAGAGGTGCCAAATTTTCTTTCTTTCTTTTCTGTTTTTAGGAGGTTTACTTACTCATTGATGGTGGGAGGGGGTGAACTCGTGGGGTTAGGGAATATTCATATTCTTTATCACCAGCTCATACCATCACAGTGTGTGTAGGCATGGGCCACATGCACTCCTCCAAGTGCAGGATCTTCAGAAAAAAAAATATTGTGCTCGATGGAGGGGCTCAACCTTCTTGCAGGATCCATTGAGGAGTATCCCTTTGTAAATCAACTAGTAGTGTAGTATATTATCTAGTGTATGTGAACTTTGAAATCTAGAAATGCATTGGTTAAAAATAATGGCTTTATGTCAGTACTGTTTCAGAATTACAGAAGTTATATTTAGTTCTTTCTCAGAGAGATGTTTAAGAGTGCTTTTTCTGCGAAAGCAGATGTTGCTATGTAACATTACTGATCTGCAGTCTGAGCTGTACCAGAAAAATGTTATTCATCCTTCCATGCTTACCAGTCGCATCCGACTCTTTTAATGACCCCCATGAACACCTGCCTTCACCAAGGAAAGTAGGAAACAGAAGTAAATTGCCTTGTCTTTTTTTTCATATCATTCACATATTGCACAAACACAAGTCAATAATTTAGAGATGCAGTTCAGCCTGCCATGTCTTTGGGAGGCGGGCGGAAACCAGAGGACTAGGAGGAGACTCACACAGACATAGACAGAACTCTGAGCAGAAGGCATCCCATCCGAGGACAGAACCAGTGAGCCTCTTGCTGTAAGACAGCAGTGCTACCTGTTGTGCCACTGTACTGCCCCAAAAAATGCTATACTGTACATTATTTACTGGCAAGGAAGGCAGTGGCATTCTGGGATAATGCTACTTATAAACAGGTCAGATAAACCAAGAGGAATTCAGAACTAGATTTGCAACCAGAAGTATGCAATTTTTTAGCACTGTAAAAAGATATTAAATGTACAAAATAAAACATTTTCACTTTGGAAGAAAGTCTTTGTGTGACACTAGTACACCTAATCCCAATTACTATCCACAATTCTGACAACATAGCACCCAATTTAACAAATACTTCACAGAAACCATTCTAGCCCTCTCAGAAAATTCTGTAACATTCCTACAGCTACCTTACCTGCAATAAATAATAATAATAATAACAATTCCTTCTCCTTGCAACCCATTTCAACCAACTTTATTAAAAAACTGCTTAAAAAAATGAAAACTACCACCATAGCAGCCGATAAACTGCCTGCTGAGTATCTTAATATTGCTGCAGATGTAATTGCTTATCCAGTATCCATACTTATTAACTGATCCATCTCAGAACACATAGTCCCTTTTATCAGGAAAACCTCTCATATCATTCCACGTCATAAAGGAGGTACCTCTACAGAACTATCTAATTACCGACAAATAGCCATACTCTCACCCCTATCTAAAATACTTGAGAGATGCATACATACACAAATTCTAGACTATCTGCTAACTAATAATTTACTGTCTGAGACTCAACACGGGTTCTGCCCCTTCCACAGCACCACCACTGCTCTTATGTCTTTCATCAGTACTGTAAATCTTCACAGGAATAATGATAAATTTGTATCTGCCATTTTTCTCGATCTCTCAAAAGCCTTTGATATGGTCTCCCATTGCAAACTACTCAATGTACTGACAGATCTACATTTAAGTCATAGCACGATCACATGGCTCCGTGACTATGTATCTAACCGTCAACAAGCTCTGCAATGACAACAAAATCTCTCTCCACTTTTCCCTGTTACCATAGGTGTCCCTCAAGGCTCCATCGTGGGACCCCTTCTTTTGTCTCTATTTACCAACAAACTCCACACTTCCAAAATTCATGCCTCTGTCATTCAGTATGCTGATGATTCTACTTTGATATGTTCAGCATCATCTCTACAACAGCTTCAACTTATTACTCAGGATTCCTTTTATAAAGTTGAGAACTGGGTAAACAACTCCCACCTCATCCTAAACCCAAATAAAACAAAACTCATGATTTTCCAACCCACCAGACACATAAGACCCCTTCTGCCATTTAATATTCAATCCTTAAACAACACATACATGTCTCCTGTAACAGACAAAACTACTTGGTGTAGTTATTGATACTAATCTAAAATTCGATATTCATATTGCACAAACCATCAAGAAAGTACACAAAAAATTGAGCATCCTATATAGAAATAAACAATATCTTACGAATACCACAAAAGCTAAAATTGCACAAACACATCTTATTTCAACTCTGCTCTATGCCTCACCCATTTTCATTACCCTAAAGAAAACTGGCCTTGCTAAATTGGAATCATGTTATAACAAAATTGCTAGGTTCGCCACAGACTTTCTTTTTAGCTCACACCACTGTACAGCACTCAAACAGCTGAAGCGGGATGAACTACCCCAACTTCTACTTTATAACCAACTCATTTTAACCCACAAGATTTTGAACCAACCCAATAAAATCCCTACCCTTCAGAATCTTCTTCTCCCCTAGACAAGTAACCTCATCCTTCAATCAAGCAACAAATTCTTAGTAAAATCTGTCAAAGCCAGCAACACTGGCGGTGACTCCCTCTTCTCAAACTATGTAGGCAAAGTCTTGAATAACCCTCCTGCAGATACAACAAATATTACTAACCTTCCACACTTTAAAAAAACACTTAGAGTATCTATCCAATTCCTGGCTATGTTCTTGTACTAACCCAGGATAAACAATACTTCTCAACCAGCATCTACCAAACCATATCTCACTGCTACAGCACCATCTTGGAAATTCTCCTCCTAATGCTGCTAACTCTTCTGTCATTTTTTACTAACAAACCTCCCTCATTTATGAGTATTAACATATTTATTGGTACCACATACTTGCCAATTGTAAAATAGTCAAAATACTAAACATGTCAATGTGACTGCTATCTTTTTTCACATGGACTAGTTATATTGTAAATACTCCCACTGGCTGAAATGTGTTACTGAATATCTCATGATGTCTGTTACCTGTTGTAAACTGTAAATTGTTTACTGAACTTACTTAGATATGTTAAAACAAAAGCTTTGTCTTCTGCTTAATATGTGATCTGGTCATGCTCGTGTGATCTCTTACCATTGTATTAACTGTACATGTCAGTGTTGTCTTTACTTATGTGGAGCTTTTCTCCCCGGGCCTCTACTGAAAAAGGACCTGTGTCCAGTCAGACTTTCCCAGTCAACGAAAGTAAAATAAATAATAATAAATAAATATGACCAAGATGAGGGATTATAGTTAGATTTTTACTTTTGCTGTTCATTTGGTCACATGGATTGTATCTTTCTGACCATATCTCAGCAGTAATGAGTAAATACAATTCCCTTTATAATCACATATTTTTGCTGTAATTGACTCCAAGACGTGAATTCAATTTTAAAGTGCCAAATAAATCCAATCCGGGTAAATTTTTTTGAAAAATTGACAAATAACCTTAAATATCGCAGTAACGTTGCAAGGCAAGCACATTATCTTCAGCTGATCATTTTTTCTCTTGTCTTAAGCTTTAATGTGTTTCCAAGTAATTATTTTCAGGATGTTAATATTTTCAGATGTTTGAAGAAAATGGAGATAATTTCTATTTGCAAAATACAGTTTGTGAAGGGCATCAGTAATCTGTCTCATTCTCCATAAGTTACTGTTGCAGGGTTACTTAGCAGTAGCAGGTTTGTTTGCTATTGTCTAATCTTTCTCCCAGTACCATGCAGTAGTTTTCCAAATCACTTGGCTGTAGCAGAAGCCTTTCATATGTGGAAATATTACAAATACTGCAAATTTTTTTAACTTAGTACATTAGTAGCTCTTAATAAAAACAGAAAAGACATTCAAAATATAACCACTGAAGCAAAATGGAGTCAGCCAAATGAGTTGAGTACTTTTGTGCTTTCATATTTTATTCAGTGAGACTTTTGAACATTAACACCTCTTCTCAGCTGTGACTTGGTGCATTTCCCACTCTACACACTCATTATTAGTTTTTGATTTTGATTTTAATTTTTATTTTCTTAGAGCTGCTTTATTAAAAAATGTTAACACGAACACAATATTACTGTCTTATGGAGTCCTCAAATGTGGTGCATGTGTTTAAGTACGTTGGCAGCTGAACAAATTGATAGGTAAAGTTATGGTGCCCTACAAAATTTAAATTGCTATCACTAAATATTTTAGTACAAGACCAGCCCAGTACCAAGGTTCACAGCAGATGTTGTTTTCCATTATATGCATATTATGTAACATCTTAGTTAAAACACACAGGATGGTATTCATAATCATTACTCAAATGCATAAAGGCAGTCCGTGCTGTCTGCACATTTTTACAGCAAAGTAGCTATTCATAGAGGCCATTTACACTAACTCACAATGGCCATGAATAAACGTAAGCAAATGAAATAATACTAATGAGTTGTAAATGAAAAAAATGACAAGTGATATAATTCACTATATGCTAATAAATCATACTCCCAACTGTTTGCAATTCATAGTCATAATTTGAAGCATTTCCGCAATATTAGCAGATTAATTATAAAAAACAGAATTGTACCTTTTCTGTCTACTTTGCAGTCCATGAAGATGCTTTCCCCTTGCTGCTAGCCTTGCTATTTTGCAGTGTGACCTGTTTGTCTTAGCCGTTCCAAAACCTTCACCAGGTGGTGCTAACCAGTCAAGAAGGAGAAGATACAGGCAGAGAATAGTTCACCATAATTTTGATAATCAGGAGCTACTTGATACATTTAGAGTAGACAGGGATACTGTAAAGGTCTTAGTGAGTATGTGTGCCCCCACAGGGCTACTGGGGGATGCATGGCCTTCCTATCTTTGTGGATACTAAGGTATATATAGCCCTCATTATACTTGCCACTGGGATCTTCCAGAGACAGACTGGGGACTAAGTGGGTCTTTCTCAGGCTTCTGCCTCAAGGATACTTCAGCAGTTCCTGGACATACTCTTGGTACGTGTGGATTAGTACATCTATTTCTGGTGTCACCTTAAGGCCAAGCTCAAACCTTGCATGCCTTTTTTTTTGGGGGGGGGGTGTATATTTCTCTGAGGTGCTTAGTGTCCCAGCTGGTCCACAGGGGGAGTGGTACTGCAATAGGAAGGCTACCATTCCATCAATTGACATGTAGTATATGATGCATGGGGGTGCATTACCAACATGTCTGCCCAGCATCCTGGTAGAGCATATGATTCCTGTATCTGACACACTAGCTCACTTCTCCTATCTCTTCCTTCATGGTAGAATGCCCAGTGGTCATCATATTGGTATGTGGAATTTATTTTTTTTATCATTGAAGTGCTTATTCATAGTAAAATGTATTGTTTAGTTCTAAATCTGTTTTTCTTTGTTTTGTCTCTCCCCATTCTGTTTTTTTTTCCCAGGTGATGCTGGATTTCCACTGGAGCCATAGCTCATATGACACCAGTGATAAATCCAAGCTGACCTGCTGAAGACAATTGTAATATAGCCCTGTCACAGACCTATATTGTCATTGAGAGAGTGTTCAGCATGTTAAAAAGTTGATTTAGATGCCTGGATGAGTTTGGGGGTGCCCTTCAGTATGACCCAGCTGTTGCATATAGGACCTTTACTGCATGTTGAATTCTGCATAATATGATTATGCACCAGTCTGGTGGTGAAGTGATCCATGTTATCACTGCAACTCCCAATTCCAGTCTTACTATGACTAATGATGACCCCATGCAGCAGACTGGTGCATGACATATGATTGCGTAGGTAAAGAGGAGGCATGTAGTCCAAAACTGTGGACCACAACATTGAGGTTAGTGTTTTGTTTCTTATAAAAAACAGAGTATAATTGTTGCATGCAGCGATATATGTGGGCTGTGCTGTGTGGTGCATGGCAATGTTTGTCAGACATTCCTGCTTATTTTTTAATATTTTTTTTTTAGTTCAGAACAGGTACTCATTGTTTATTGTTTGTAAAAGTCATGCCTGACTGCTCACTGACATTAGTTCAATGATGTCATAAGACATCATATAAGGAATCATCAAATTTTTAACTGTTTTGCACAATAAATTATGCTTAGGTGGTATACTGTGGTATGCATGTACTGAATCTCCTGAAGTGGTACATTTAATGAAAGTGTTGTTTCAGTATTTAACATGATTGTATAACTTGCAATTGAATGAAAAATGTACAATGTTTTTACGTAATTGTTGTATGTTAAGGTGCTGCACATCAAATTATTTCATTTTGTCATTCACAATAATTTGTGTTCTAAGAAACATAAATCATCATTTGGGCAGTACTGAGGGTGAAGTGGCAGCTGTGCTAGTTTAGATGGCAGTATGCTCATGTAATCTTTTTTATTTTTAAAGGAGTGTTTCTCTCAGTAGTCTATATTACTAGTTTTATGTTCTTGGTAATTGTCAGCTATAATATTGATAACAGATAGACCATTAATGGTGTAAATCACTGTGATCTGAATGTTATGACTTATAGCTGTATTTCCACATATTTCCTTTCATTGTAAGCACTACTACTATTGAAATGAAATCCAAGCAGATGAAAAATGTCTTAATATTAAGTTACATTCTACAGTCACATTCTCTGACTTTTTTACTTATTTATTTTATTTATTTATTCATTTTGTCTAATAACTCATTAACAATCAAGTTAAACATTGGAATCTCTGAGTAAAAGTCTAATTGTAAGTTCCTGAACTGTGTAGCCTTAATCACATTAGATCAAGTTCAAATGTGTCATATACGATGGCTCCTAAAGATAGGGGAGGTCAACGTACATGTGATGTTAAGAAGGGGCTGTCATGTGAGCTAGATGGTGTCTTATTGCAGTGCCTTGACCTGCTTGATGCAGGTGATCCCACAGCCACTGATCTTGCAGTGCTATTGGACTTTAATCTTGGATGAGTGGTTCTACAACATGTAGATGAATGCTGATGTGGTCTACATAAAATCTGTTGTGTTTGTTCCCCCCTACTATTTCCACTACCTTCTTAAGAAGCACTTATAGTTCCATGTGATATGCTCCCACAAGTCCTCTGCTCCTTCCAAAACTGACTCCTATTTGAGTCTGAGAAGTCCTCACTAATGTGTGAATGGAGGTGGCCATGGATGCTTGGTGTGCCACCATACTGTGGATCAATGTAATTATGGCATTATCCCTACTGTCTGCCTTTTCAATATAGTGCTAGAAATCCTCATCTACACCCTGGGTGACTGTAACCATTTCTAGCTGGCTCTCTTTGGCAGTGCACTGAGCCTTAACAATGTTACAGCACATTTGCTACTGGGCAGCCAATGCTTCATTTGTTTTCTGGGGTAGCTGTGGCATATGCTTGTGCCTGACACCCCTATATAAAGATATTACTGTGGACACCCTTACCTCTGAATTTCCGTTATCTTCCAGAAGATGTTCCTGTGGGTTTGGAGATACTGATGTAGAGGTGCATGCATTTTCTCCTTATACAACATGTAGTGTAATCCAGTTTCACTTCTTGCATAGTTACAAACATGTTAAGGGGTGTGATATCCTGCCATTAAACTAGGGACTGTGTGGAACTTTACTCAGCCTGCCTTATAAATATAACTATGTTATCATTAGCAACAGCTGCAGCCATTCTGCTGGTATCATCCATATTTATTAGTATGGTGAAACTGTTTCTGCTGTTGACACTGTAAAGAACTAATTAAATATGTTACTAATCAAATACTGGTGTACACTAATGTATGCTGTGTAAGGAAGTGTGGAGGACACTTAGCATGCACACTCTGTTCATTGTAATTATGTGCAAAATTGGAGGGTTCACCTGTTATAGTAATTGTCATTTGCTATACGTAATCATTCACTTTCAGTGTGTAGTTCTCTATATAAAAAATGTATTATTGTTGTTAAACCAACCTTCCTTAGCAGATGTCTGTTGATGCTGCAGATGTAGGTAATAACCATTATCCACACTACCTCTGCTTATGCCAGTGCCATCATCATCTGTGTCACCAACATCACCACAAATAGAGAAAAGGTATTCCTCATCAGGTGTTAAAGGGATAAGTGTAGGAGGCCCACCCCTACCCCATTCCTGCCATGGGCAATTGCATTCTGCCTTACCTTTGCTCTGGCCATCCTACCATATTATCGGCACTCTTCTTGGACTGTGTTAATTTACAGTTCCTTCCACTAACAGCATTTATACTTAAAACCACTAAATTCCAGGTTTTTGCCCTCTCAGCTTGTTTGGGTCCCCCTTTTCCAAAATGGCATTTGCCATATGTCCTAAGGGCTGCCGTTATGATGTGGTTCTCCTCATGGCTAAAACTGTTCTTTCACTGCTGCTGCATCATTAATGTACTTAAAATCACATTCCAAAGTCATACACTGAAACTTTTGATCCAAGCATCAGCCAAACAACAAACCAATGGAAGCATGCCTGCTTTCATCATAAATAAGTCAAAGATCTGATTATAAAACCAGGTTTGGTCACATAATACCCATGTTTACATATATGTGTAAAGTCCCAACCCAGCAGGGAAAAGCTATGTTGTTGTAATCTGTGTAGCATCATTAACACATTTCATACTAGTATGGCAAGCACTTTAGTAACAGATTTGTATCCTTCCCCTAACACTTTCCTTATTGCCATATTTCATTCAGGAATGACACTCAGAAATGCCCCAGTAAAACAGCCTGCATCTTGACACAACACTCTTGAAAGTGCAGTACATTAGACTACAATCACTACAAAGTATGTATTTTTGTTATGTGCAGTATATTCATGAAGTGCCACCAAAATGATTTTCCAAAATATCTTTTACATTGCCATTACGACTACTATACATTTCCAGTTCTGCTATCATGAATTTCTATTCATAAGTGACATTCATTTATTCAGTATTTAAATGAACTATCCATATCTGGCTGTCAGATCAATAAAAACACAACTCTCCGAGTAAACACTGTAATCTAACATCAATACGAAATGCTTGCTAATATTTTCTAACATTTTTATTATTTATTCCTTATTTGAGAAAGTTTGTGGTTTCCTAAACCATTTGGAAACTATCAAGAGTGATCGCAACTTAATACAGCTGTTGTCAACTTATTCATGTAAATTCGGGGTCATTTACATGACTTGTTTCCAAATTGGGCTTTTTCATTCTAATGTCTATGAATTGCAGTAATACATGAGCATGTAAGTCAACAAGTCTGCATACACAGACTTCGGGTAACTCTGAATGCATTGTGGAAAGTGGCAGAATCCACACCAGTTTCCAACAGACCTCAACTGTCTGTTTGAATGCGCAAACAACCCTAGTAATTCTGTAATGTCTCCATGATTAGAAAAGGGAAAAATGGAGTCAGATGCATCTGAGTATGCATAATCGTGAAGCATAATTTGTGCCCAGCCTGCATACACTGGCATACCTCATATCACTCATTACTTAATATAAATTTATAATGACACACACAGGAAGATTTATTTATGCAGAAATGAAAAATAAAATAAAAGAAAAAAGGGAATTTCTAGTGATGTAATATTGTTAAAGGTATGCTTAAAGAAATTATTAACCGATGCAATACTGCAAAACGTGTGCTTAAAGAAATTATTAATGCAGTACATTCAGGTTTTTATTGTTTAAGTATAGACCCTAAGAATTTGTCAGTGGCAGCATAGACTCTGACATGGGCTCCATCTTTGGCTCTACATCTGTTGGAACCAATCATTATCCGCCATAAATCCCTGAAGAAACCGATAAGCAGGACCTCATTGGAGAGGCAGTTGTTTCAAATTCCTTTGCAACCTTCTTTAAGCTCTTCTTTCAGATCCTTTGGGTCTAACAGAAGTACATTCAAAACAGATCTGGATTGCATAATGTGGCCTTTTTCCTAGATGCAGATATAGATGGGGGTCCTCCTGTCCCCTTCAGTAGTGAGGGTGGAAAGGGCTGGTAGAGCATACCCCTATATGAACTCCTTCCCTGGTACGTGCTTTGGCACCTGTGGCTGCAGAACCAATCTTGGACCCAAAGTCTTTTCCATCAGTGCAGACTGCACTCTTTAGCTTGGTAATCATGGAATCTTATTTGACACGCTTGACTCTGTGACCCACCGAGTTGAGTTTGTTTCAGGACTGTCAACGCAGTGCAGTGTCTTCATCACCTTCATTGGTGCTGTCTCATTTGGCAGCCTTGCAGGTGTCAGAGTCCTTGGCCTTTGAGTCATCATGTCAATCCCCTCCTCAAAGCCTTCAAGTTTTTCGGCTTTGGGGGTGCCCTCCTTGGTAACACCTGTTTCTCTGTTTGGGGGAGTGGATCTGGTTACTGAGGCAGGTTCTTCAGATCTAGTTGAGGTTAGTATGGCTTTCCAGGTTTTGAGGAGAATTATTTCTTATCTGTTGAGGTTAAGAGTGTCAGACTTCTATAAAGTCATCTCCAACCTGCGACTCCCTCTTTTCTCTGCCTCATCCACAGCATCCATCCATGGGTCAGAGTCAAGGGTCAAAACACTGCTTATCAGCAGGACGTCCTTTGAGTAGTTGGGCCATACCTTCCCCTAATGTTCCAAAAAAGTGGATGTGTAAAAGGAGGCACATTGACTCCCAATCAGAGGTGGTCACTTCATACATCAGCTTGAAGGCTCGAGAGGGTTCTCTCCTGTCCCCTCCTGAAGATGCCACTTTTAACAAAATCTTTGTTCATATGCAGCAGAGGTGATTCTGGTCCACAGACCCACCCTCTCAGAATGAGGGCCTGTTGCTTGGCACCCACTACTTTTTGGTTGGACCTTCCAGCAGACTAATTGATCTGTCCATTGGGAGATTATGGCAGGAGCCCAACACATTTGAATCCGTGCTTCAGAAATCAGGGAAGATTCTTGGCACCCCCTCCCCGGACAGATAGAATTGGGCTAAAGGTCCATTGTTTGAGTCCATTGTTGTAGCAGTGACTACTAAGAAAGTGCTTATAGAGGATAAAGCTACTGTCAATCTGCCCAGTAAGGAATCAGGGCTATGGACAAATTAGGGAAGCAGGCGTATGCTTCAGGGACTTTTGCACTTATGGCCTTGAATTATCTCACATGAGTCATTTCCAGAGGGATTTAGTTCAGCAGGGAGTTGCCACTCTGAGACGACCACCTATATTTGACTCCAGGAAGCCATTGGAAACTTCAGTGAGCAAGATGCTAAATATTAACAACCTTCCCAATTACCAATATTGCCATAGTAATAGGGTTTAATAGGTTCTCTTTCTCAGATCAAGGAATTTAATTGGGAATATTTAATAAAGTAATTGTTTTTGGAGTTGCTGAAACTCTTGAAGACAGTTTGCTGAAGTGCTAAGTTCAATGTAATTTAGTAAAAGTTTTGAAGTTGCCAAGTTGTATCTTTTTCTAAGTATTACCAACCTCTCCATGCAGCTCATGCACAATGCAACCAATGGAGTGTCTTGAGGTGGAACAGCAGGCATTAAAATGAGACATCAGGCTTGGCTCTGCCTATGGGACATGGTGGACGTTATGGCATGCTTTAGTAATGCCCCCTTTGACAGTTCATTCTTGTTTGGTCCTTCCATAAGAGAGAGAAAGCAGAAGTACAAATAAGTTGGCAGAATGCTTTCTGTTGTGGGAGTTAAATTTAAGACCCCACAATTGTTTTATAATAGGAATGAAAAAGGTCTCAAATCACTTAGGTTCAGAAAGTCCAAGCATTAGACATTTGAGTCAATTTCTGACAGGGGAGGCCACAGTAGAAGTGGCCACATCAATGCACACAGGCTCAAAGGCCCAGGGGGCTCATTGAACAAGGGATACTCTGAGCTGTTTTCCGACAGGCAATTTCACCATCCCTGAAGGGGTGCCCAACTGCTCTGCACAGGAAGCAATTGGGGGATGTTTGTCCCCTACTGCCCTCAGCTGATGGCCGAAAAACAGGACAAATTGGTAAGAAGGATACTATCCAGAAGTTATACAATTGCCTTTTCTCAACCTCTCCAACACTGAGATGGCGGTTTTCAGATGTACTAAGGACAGGTGAAAAAGAAGTTCTAGCTTTAATTAAAAAAAAAGTGTTACCTTGAGGTCCTACCAGCTCAGACAGGGTCAAGAATTTACTCAAGGGCATCAGGCCCATTTAGACCTCAGTCATCTAAACAGTTATGTGAAGAGGACCCAGTTCAGGATGATCACTGTACATTCAGTTGTGCTTTGCCTTCAGACAAGCAATTGGATGTGTTCTGTAAATCTCCAGGATGCCCATTTCTACATCAGAATAGACAGAAAACACATCCTGAGGATTCCTTTGCTTATGCCTTGGAGCCAGTCACTTTCAGTGCAGGGCTCTGCCCTTTGATCTCACTACAGCCTCCTGTGTGTTCACCAAATACTTTACTGTTGTAGCAGCTCACCTGTGACTTCATGGGATTCAAGTTTTTCCCCGTCTGGATGATTGGCTCCTGCAGTGGAATCATTAGGCAGTGGCAAGGACCACTTGCTACTATTCTGTCTGTCTTTGGGCATATCCATAAATCACCAGAAGTCAATTTTTCAACAAACACAAGCCATTCAGTTAATTGGAGATCATCTAGACATGATTACATCTAGTGTATCACTTCCCCCAAACAGATTATAGATATTAAGGAATGCTGTTCAGACTCTTCTCCTCTCCATTTCTCCCACAGCTGCCCTAATCCTTAGAGTTCTGGGAGTAATGGCCTTATCTACTGGGATGGTTCATTTAGCTTTCTTCCACATGAGAATTTTGCAATGGCTCTTGAAGGCTCAGTGGTCTCAGTTTTCTCAAACTCTTTTAAACCCGACCTTTACAGGGAACAGTTACAGTGGTGGCTAAATTCAATATGTAGCAGCAATTTGATTTTGAAATGATTTTTATTTATTACACTTGATCTATATGTAGATTCAGACTGATACTTCCTTGTAGCAATGACTGTTTACCTATTAGTGCTAGAACTGTCTAACAGATTAGTTAAAGTTGTTCAGACACGTATTGTTATCTATAGACAAGAGTGGAAAATAAGGCAATTTACTCTTGTGACAGAGTGAAGGGTGAGTGTGTTCATTTAATCAAACTTAAGAATTTGTATTGTCAGAACTGCTTGTCTTGCCACTATCAAATTTGACTGCAAAGTAATTTTCGTGTAAAGTTTTACTGGACAAGACATTAGAATAATAACTGCTTCCTGAGTATAAGTAATAATTCCATCTTCCTCTTGGTTATTTTCTGTACCTTTACTTGCAGACATACCTGTTGGTAAAATTTCCTTTCTCCAGTCCTGCACTGGTTTAGTTCTTAGAATATTTTTGGCTACTTTATGGATATAATATTCTGTATAATGGTTATTTTCCTTATGAACTTGAATCCAAAATCCTAGTCTTTCTTTCTCTCTCAAACACCCAGCTGTTTCATCAACTTTCTGCTTGAGATAGGTGTATGAGCCTTTAGTGCATATCTGTAAAATACCACTTCAAAGCAGGTAACCATAAGCCATCTTACTGTATGGGGAGAATTAGTTTGTCCCTTTCAGCTTTTGTCCTTTTTCCTTCCCAAATGCATTTCTTCAACTCATTATTAATTATCTTCCACAACGTTTCTGGTTGATAAAAATATACCTGACCTGTATATAAGGCTAAGGGGGCTAAAAATGTTTTTACTGCTTGCATTGTACTATCCAAATCCATAAACAAGAACTTCCAGTTTCTTAATTTTTATATTATCTTTTGTTTAGTTTCTTTGCACTTATTTGTAACTGCCATAACTGAATCATTTAACCCCCACACATATACTATAGCATATCCCCATAAGTATGCGCATCGCTGAGTCAGCACAAGTGGACACATAGTTTACCACTATAGCCTTTATTTTGTTTTCATTTATTTTATATCCTGAAATAACTTATAACTTTCTCCAAATGTTCCACAACACCAACATTTCCTTTTCTTAGTTGATCAAGTACACAATAATATCATCTGCAAATAAAGCAAATTTTTTCTTCAGTACCATACCAGCTAGCACAAAGGACTAAAACTCTGAACTGATAATGAGCTGCTTCCTGTGCTCCAAGTACAGGATTTTTTATTCCATTCACCTTCATTTGCCTTCTGTGTGACTCTGTACAAGTCACTTAACCAGGCATTGCTCCACTCATAAAAATCACAGCTATTGAATGCTTTCTCTTTATCAAGACCCACCTATAGTAGTTGTGTTTTCTTACAATTTGCTTCTCTCTAGATCATCATAGTTCTATTAATTTTATTCACAAAACCACATTGATCCATATACTGTCAACTTTGCTAATACCTTTGCCATTCTCTTAGCTAGTATAAACAAAAAGAATTTACAGTCATGGTTTAAAATTTAAAAGGGTCTATATGAAACCAGATCTGAAGGGTACTTGGCCTTTTTTTGGCAATACAGCCACCACGGCTTTCATCCAAGATACTGATACTTCCCCCATCTTTTAAAGTACTATTAAAAAAAACTTTCCAGATCTTTATCACTTTCTTCCCTATCAGTTACCAGATTTCTGCATGGATACTATTTGTTGCTGGAGACTTTTTCATTGACTGATTATACATCATTGTTTTCACCTCATTTCTTCTTATCTTAGCTTTTAGTTGTTTAGCATTATCTTCGTCTAACTTTGACAGAGTTAAGTATTCCATAAATATTTCTGTTTGTGCCTTTTCATGATTTTCCCTTTCTTTCGCTTTATACAGATTTTCATAATATTTCTGAAACGTCTCTAATATCTCTATTTTTGCCCTGGTTATTTTTCTTGTGATAGACTTCCTAAGGTTGGCTACAACTCTTTCAACTTTGCACTCTAAAGTCATTATCATAAAAGACTTGCTTAACAATAAACTCAAGTGTATTATTCAAATGCTTCCTTATTTCCCTTTCACCAATGCACAGTTGTTGCTTTTCATGTTCTTTGAGATTCTTTCTTTTGCAAAACTTTAGCCTTTGCCAGACCCTCTAAATAATTCCCACTACTTCTTTCTCCTTCGTATTTATCATGTTTTAAATTCCATTTTCCTCTGTCACTAACTACCCATTCTGAAGTAGTTTCCAAATTAATGGTTGCAACCACAGGCAGTCACTCTTCTAAAGTTAGGGTTAACTGTGCCAAAGTGCATGTTAGAACATACGTTCCTACTCATACAGTTTGCTGCCTGTTCTTTTCTTACCCCACTTCCTCTCCTAGATGTAAAATCTATTTGTATTCTTTCAGTAAGCATTAACTTTCAACATTTAGAAAAAGTAAGCTAAATTGCTTGTTGTAATATTTAATGCATTTCAGTAACAAGTGTTCATTTTACATAGTTTTAAACTTCATTTGTTTTTACTGAACTGATTGGCAATTCCACTATAAAAGTTAATTATATCTTGCCTTGTAATTTCCAATCAGAACACACTGTTCAGACCTTTCATAATGAATTACTTGCACCTTCAGGCTCCTTGTCTTCGACAAAAAATCTTTGCTAATTGAAAAGAAAAGCTAAGTAACTTAGCAAATACATGAATTAACCATTGTATATTTCACTCAGAACTCATTAGTCAGAACTTTCATGACTAATTGCTTGCACCTGTTGACTCCTTGTCTTCAACTGAAAGCCTATACTAATGGAAAAAACATCTAGATACTTTGCAAATTAAAGAACCATTGTAGATTTCAGTCAGAACACAGTGGTAAGACTTTTCATGATTAATTACTTGCACCTTTATTTTCCTTAATTCCATTTTAAACAGGTACTAATGGAAACATAAATAGCTAATAAATGCATGTGCAAGAAAGAACTAAAATTTTTCAGTCCTTTCATCATTTTCTCTTGGGGTTCAAGCCTGTTTTCTTAAACAAATCTTATCCATAGATTGAACTAAGGATTTGAGCCTAAATATCTACCTCTACAAAAACAGAGGAAATTATCTTTTAACTTTATATGTAATATGATCAGTACAATTTTACATCACTATCAACCCAAGTCCTCAGCATTATATTAACTTTACCTTGCTTCTTTCCAGCCTTTCTTATTGTGTTATAGTGTAATGCCCGGATAAATTACATTTAAGAAATGGTACTTTCTTACTTTAATATCAGTAATATATACAAAAGTTATTGAAAAAAATAACTCTACCTAACATTTAAAATACCTCTGATTGCATGTTATACAGAACTGCTTTACAATGCAAGATGCAGTTTACATCAAGAAATCTTTAATGTGGGTTTATGCTTTTGAGTTCAACCACCAGTTTAACTTAATAATCTTCCAGTCTTTTTTCAGCAATGCCTACTTGCAGAACCACAATTCATGTGCCTAACTACATCTAATTCTGGGCTTTTTCGTGTTTATCCCAACCTCCTAACAGTTGTCTGTGCTTCAAGTCTGAAGTACTCCTGATTATTCTAGCCAGCATGTAGGTTTTTTCTCTCTCACACAGCCATTTTCATTTGGAACAATGGAAAAGGTTTCATTAGCAAGGTCTTTATAGACTTTGTTTTTGCCTGAAGAGTAAAAAAGTAAAGTCTTTTTGAGCTTGGTGTCTCATTGATTGATGGCTTAACTGTTGTATTTTCTCCTTAACCAATTCTGTACCCAAAAATGTCCATAATCCTCCAGGAAGAATACTGTGAAGACAGCTGGATATAGCAAATCGAATCTACAATTTTCTTTTTGATACTCCCAAATGCCAGGATAAATGTGGTTATTTTCTACCCGGTGTACAATAAATATTCATTCTTCAAATGCACTTTGGTTTCCCCAGTGTTTAATATATTCCCTCAGCCACAGTTTTATCAGGAACTGTTTTTTTTCTGCTTTATGATTAGATCTTTATTAATATAGGTCTTGGCATCTTTGTCATAGCCAGATTTAAAACATATACATACTGTGTCACTGCGGTGGTGGTGCTACGGTAGCATTGTCGCCTCACAGTAAGACCTTGTCCTGTTCGACTCTCACCTAGAGCGTCTTCTGTGTGGAGACATGCATGAATGGGCGTACCTTCGTTGAAGGTTGTGCGTCAGGGCTGGCAACTCGGCACATAAAAACCTACTGCCAATCATTAGCGGACCGGAGTTCCACTGTGGTGACCCCTAACCGGGAAAAGCCGAAAGACACAACAACAACAACATACTGTGTCCTCTCATTTAACAAATCCTGCTGTGAAACACCAGTCCAGTGTATATTTATACTTTCATAAAATTAATACAGTTCATTCCTTCCAGTTTCTCTAGTATAACAAGAAATTTGATGAATAAAACAAAAGAACGCACTTGTATGTGAAAACCGGACTGCACAAAAATTTATTAAGCACTTTCGTCAGTATTACACTGTTGACTTCCTAAGAATAAAATCATTCACTACGTAACTTCCTTATAGAGTCATGCTAAATCATGTGACTGAAAATGGTTAAAACATAATAAATTTGTATACTAAATACAATAAAACCAAAAAATGCATACTGCTAACCTATCTGTGTTATTTTATAAGTTGTATAACACTTTAGAAATATATATAAATCATACCTAATACCCAAATAATAATGTATACCTAAATAATAATGTTAAGTTGTTATAATAAATAGTAAACGTCTTACCGTAAATTTATTAAAAACTGTAATACAATACATTGTGGATGTATAATAAAAATCATCACATATTAAAATATTAAAATGATTTAACTCACCTAAAAAGATGAATTATTAAAGATGAAAATTCACCTTAAGCTTCAAAAAACTCGAGATAGAGATCACATAATTTAATCCAGGTGGACTTGTGGCATTAACTCTAAGTTGACACATTAGCTCCTTGTATTCAAGGAATAAATCCACTGGTCCACCTCTATCGCTGTGGTCAACTTGATCAATGACAGAAAATCTACAATAGTGCCCGGGGAAATTATTAAGATGTTTTGCCAATGCATTATTAAGATTCCCCTTTTATATATCATACACATGTTGGTAAATGCGTTTCCTAAAAGCATTAATAGTCTTCCCTATGTAAAAACTACTACAACACTGAGACACAGTAATATATACAATAGACTTAATGTTGCAATAGCATTTATAGTTAAGCCTTATATTTCCAAATCCAGAAACCTTAATCATTTCACCCTCCAAAATGTACTGGCTTTGTGAACAATGCCCACACTTGACCATCCTGCCTTTTTTATAACTTTTGTTACCTTCTTTATTCATTTCTAACAAGTTTTTAAAACACAGGTCTTTCTTATAAACAACTATAGGTTTGTCCCCCATCTTCCTCAGATATTCATCCCCAGTTCTAAACATAACCAGTTCTTGGTAACAATATCCTTTATGTTGTAAAACTGTGGGGTATAAAACTATACCATAGCCTTCTTATAAGATTTAGTTTTTGTAATTTCCCTTAGTACATTAAATGCATTGGGGGAATCACTGACCTCATCCCCTGTTCCTAATAATGGAAAAAAAATGCCCTCCAATTCTTTTGTATAACAAGAAATTTCAGACTTTGTCTTATGTGTGCATTGTCTTCTCACTCAAATTTTTTCTGAAACAGTTCTTTAGAAGCCTCATGTTCAGCTAGTTTTCTTTTTCCTTCATTTCAATCTCCACTTCTGCTGTTTTATCAGCTCGTCTAATTAGTTACTTAAAGCTCCTATTTTTTCAGCTTTTTTGCCAATTAACTTTATATACTCCTCCAGTATGTTACTTATTTTAAATATTTCTGAGTGTGTTTGATTTTTTTTTCCTCGAAATTAGCAAAAGCCATTTCTTGTACTCATTGGCAGCTCCAGGTTTCTTTTCTTGCCGGAAACTGGTTGAGCATGTAGGACATGTGAAAAAAAAACTCACTGATAATCCACTGTTAAAAGTAAAAGACTATTTCTTGCCAAAAGAATGTATGCCATAATCTTAAAAATTCTGACAATGTCTACACAAAGAAAAATACTAATTTGTCATGCTTAAGTATTATGCTTTGGATGAAGTATTCATCTACAGTGCAGCAGGTCAAGGATGTAGCTACCAGTACAACAGAGGAACCAAGGTAGGAAAATGCATAAATACATCTATGCCTCATTAGAAAGGGAGAAAACATCATTAACCCAAATTCAAGAACAGAAAGTCTGACTTATTATGTTTTGTTCTGCATTGTATGGAAAATACTTTTAAACAAGTATAACACATTTTGCCATCATTCAAGAAAAAAACACACATCTTCCCATTGCGGACAATGGTGATTAGCAAAAGCAGTTTAAATATCTGTTGAAAGTTCTTTGAAGTAGAAGTAATAGTGAACAGTTAACAGCTGCTGGATTACATTGATTGTTTTGACATATCAGGAAGAATGTGGAAGAGCGTATGTCATCACTTGGACTACAAAAACTGGAAGCCTTAAAAACATGCAGTTTAGCTATTTTATTATACTGAGCATTTACAACTGCTGTTAGGAAGTAGGAACAGCTCTGAGAACATAAATATGAATCATTGAAGGAAAAACAAAAGTAAAATCTAGAAGTTATGCAGAATGTCTATGACTCACACTACTGCCATTCTATTTACATGGAAGTTAAACATGATTTCATTATGTCTAGCATGACTCATATAAATTGGGATTAAAGTGAATTATGAGAAAAAGACCTCAAAGACCAATTTACTGTGACAGGTTCATTGAAATATGATTATTTTTTATAATAACTTTTTATTGAATTTTAAAGATTACAATTATACAGATTCAAATAATCACAGAAGAAATATTTACAGAAGTCCACAACAAAATTAAAAATAGTAAACAAAACCATTAATAGTTTCCTAATAAATCATTTAGTTTTTGCCAATATTCACTTTGACCTGTAAAATTAGATGTTTTCCTTTTTAAAGTTGTCAATTCTTTCTTACAAACATGTTTAGACAAGAAGATTAATTAATTGAAAGGTAAAGCAGTTTTGCATTTCCAATTGTTAGGAAACACTGTCCTTGCTATGGCTAAAATAGACCACAGGAGAGGCACCTGTGAACTAGGAAGAGAATCTGTTATTGGAGCATTGAACAAAATTTTTGGATGTAATACATTTATCTGAGCATAATACTTTAGAAAAATCTTTAAATTCAGTCCAGAAACCATTTTGCATTCCAGTATCATATGTATTCAATCTGCAACAGAGTCATCATTACATCTTCAGCTTTTAATTTTCTCAGTTTTATAAACTAATTCAATTTTGTTAGGTGTTAAAATATTCTATGAAGAAATTTCCAACTGTAGATTTTCCAATAGAGGGAAGATATAGTTTTCCAACTAGATTTTAGGATTCATCTTTTTTATTATTATCAATGGAGAACTCATTCCCATTTATTTTGAGGAGTACCTCCAAAAGGATGGATTTAGGGTTGTAAACTCTGCTTTTAAGATGGTATATATTGTTGATAAATAAGATTTATTTCTATATAGGTTATTATTAATATTGAACAGAAATTCCAGGATTGTAGGAATATGGTTTTCCTCATAATTCATGAAGACATTAATTTTATCACTTACAGATTTTCTACAACCCGGAATATTCAACCAAGTATTTTTTCTAAGAAATATTTTGCAAGAAAAAGATCTGTAGTATATATTTTATTTATATTTAAGTATTGGTGCCAGAATAATAAATTTGTTTCTTTAAATTGTAACATTTTGGTTGTATTAAATGTCTCTAAACAACCGTTTGTAGTAGGTATAGGAAATAGTACAAAAGGTAAGTTTTTAACAATGTAATTGGAATTTATAAATGTTTTTAAGGTGCTTATAGTCTACAGATGCGATAGATACTAGAATCTTCTTATCATTTGTACAGTAATATTTTAAAGTCCAGTAAAATCTATTTATACCAAATAAAATATGAGGGATTAAGATATGTTTAGTATTGCAAAGTATTCTTTCATGGGTGAATTTCCAGTTAGATTGATAAAAAGAGTTTAACCATAACAATACTATTAGACAACAACACTTGTAAATATTCATATAACAGCAACGACCAAAAGAACACCAGTGAGTAACAGCTCAACTTTCAAATATTTAATAAACAGAAATATCTCACTTCTTTTGGTCGTTGCTGTCATAACAATACTATGTTTAAAATAGTAGATTTTGCATATAGCTCAATATTTGGGAAAGCCACACCACCCTCCTCCCAACCTTTAGTAGGCCAGTCAAAGGATATTCTCTGTTTATTGGGAAACCATAAAAATTTAATAAGAATCGAATGTAACTTATTGAAAATGTTCTTCATGGGTAGTGCAATTAATGACTGTACATAGAATACATTTTTTGCTAAAATCATTTTTATCAAAGTAAGTCGATCTTCTATTGTAAAAAATGATTTATTCCAATTTTCATTTAATTTGTTTGCTATATTTATTAAATTGTTATAATTTATTACAACTGAATTTCTTACAGATGACACAACAACAAATCCAAGATAATCAATTTGTGTGTTATCCCAATTAAATAATCTAAACTCCTTTAGATATTTAATAATTGTTTTATTTATTAATAAAGCTTTTGTTTTATTATTATTAAAAGTTAAACCTAATACGTTATGTTAAGTTGCCAATCTCACCTTCATTCTTGCTGGATGGGTTCGGAGCCAATCCTCGGCTCCGACTCGGCACTTGCTTAGCTTGAGAACTCCTTTTACCAGCTCGAGGCAACCCTATATCCCATGATGCAAGGCGGGACTACCTCAGATCTCATTTGCCGCTTTGCGAAGAGGTCTCCCTTTTGCCAGCTGAGGTAAGTTTGAATTTTTCAAACAGCTTAGTCAGGGTTTATCTCTCCCTTGTTCCTTTTTATAGTGTGTAGTGTTTATACAGCCCACCCTATTTCCCCATATAGTTTAAAAACTTCTAGTTTTTATAAAAATTTTCAGTTAGGCCTAGGCCTCCTTTCTTAATCCCTATCTGTGTGGTGTCTGTGTTTGTTGGGATTAATTGTGTGACTGTTTTGGGGTGTGTGTGAGTGTTATTTTTTCTTTTTTCTTGGACTATGTCTAAGGAAGTAAAGGTCTCAGGCTTCAAGAAGTGTGACTCGTGCTGTCAGAAAATGTCTCTGACGGACGGTCACACTTCTTGTGTTTACTGCCTGGGGCCTTTACACCTGCAGGACTCCTGTGCTTTATGTCACTCTTTTAGCCAGAGAGTCCTGCAGGAAAGGAGGAATAAGTTGATCCTCCGTGGCTTACTAAAGCCAGAAGGTTCACCCACTAAAACTGGGTCCAGTAAACCTTCTAAGCCACCTAGGGTTCAGGCTACAGCTTCTAAGCCTTCCCCGGTGGCTCCGACTCCTTCGGAGTCGAGATCGGCTCCGGCCGGAGCCGATCTTTCTTCTCAGGTGGTAGGGTCGGTTCCGATCGGTTCCGACACCCAATCTGTTGTTGCCTTGTCGGCTCCGGCTGGAGCCGACATATTATCCAGTATCGGAGCCGAGAAGCCTTCGGCTCCATCTGGAACCCAGAGGACGTCGGCTCCGATGGCTTCGTCCAAGAAGAGATCTCGGTCCCTTCTTTGAGTCTATCCACTCGGCCCGGGTCTCCTCTTTTGTCGGAGCGGAGTCATCGGAGCCGATCTTTGAGATCTTCCAGGCTGTCTGACCGCGATTTAGAGAGGGTGGTAAGCAGGCTGTTGAAGTCGCAGGCACTGGCCCAAATCCTCCATAGCCTGTCTCAGCAGACTTCGGCTATTGCTTTACCCCTTGAACTTCCTCCTCCGACTCCCCTCCAGAGTTCGGAGCCGGAGCTTCTCGGGACAGCGACCGTGTCGGCGCCGGAACCGATACATCCTTTTTCGGCTCTGTCGTCTTCGACTCCGATCTCTTCCATGAGACCTTCCTTGGAGGGATCCGGTCGTCGAGTTTCCCTTGTCGGCTCCGAGGGGGCTAGTGGCATCGGACCCTTGTCCGACCCCGCTCTCCCTCTCGGGGCTTCGGCTTTGGTAAGCTCGGCACCGACATCGGCCTCGGAGCCTTCCCTCTCAGTGGAGCCGGGAATTCCTATTTCCTCGGAACGGGAATTTTCCGGCCTCCCGGGGAGGGGAGCCTTTGAGGTGATGAGGAGTGTCCTGGCACCTGAGCCAGGTCAACGGTCCATCCCTTTAGCTCCTCCCTCTTCGGTGCCTGTAGACGCCTCTTGCCAGCCTCTTGCTCTCAGGCCCAGGGATCCATCGCCCCAGGTTTCCCCATTGGGAATATCTTCCTCTTCCGAGGTTTCTCCTGATCCTGCAGGGGAACCCCCTCGGAAGAGGACGTGTAAGAGGAAACACACAGACTCCCTGAGTCTACTACATCTGATACCGACTTAGATGAGTCGGAGGTTTCCCCACGGTCCCCCTCTGAGGATGTCTCCTTTTCAGACATCCTTGAGCTCCTCAAACAGAGGAGGAATTGGCCCTCCATTGACCCCTCCGAGGATGAGTCGGTATACCTGGAGGCTTTTGGATCCCGACCCTCCACCTCCTGGGTGTCTCCGCCTTTCGACCCACTTATGCAGGTAGTGGCTCGGAAGGCGGGCAGCTCCAGATTCTGTGGAACCTGTCCCCAGGAGACCATCCAAATTTATTACGGCCCCTACAGACAAGCAGTTTCTTTCTAAGGGTGTCTCTGTGGATGCTATGGTGGTGGCGGCGGCCACCAAGAAGGAACTTGTGGATCCTTCAGTACCTGTCCATCCTCCTAACAAAGATTCTAGGACCATGGACAGGTATGGAAAGTGGATGTTTTCTTCAGCGACCTTTACTATGCTCGCTGAACTACCTTTGTCACTTCACCAGGCTTCAAAGAGATATTCTCAAGGAACTAGGTGAAGTGGTCCAGGATCCTTCTGCTGCTGGGGCTCAAGAAAACATTGCCTCACAGCTAGCAATCCTGAATTCCTTAACCAACTCCTCCATGCGGCTCATATCCTATGCAGCCGATGGAGCGAGCAGAGCCGCAGGCACAGGAGTGGCTCTTAGACATCAAGCCTGGATGCGGCTTTGTAATTTTGCGGACCCCTTAAAGGCGTCCTTCACCAATACCCCCTTTGACGGTTCGGCTTTGTTCGGACCTCAGGTGAAGGAAACCTTGACCAGGTGTGAGCAGGACGGCAAAACTCTTTCTGCCGTTGGAGTCCATTTTTCCACCCCTTCTAGACCCTATCCCAGGGGTCAGAAGGGAGGGAAGATGTGGTTCCGTAAAGCCCAAGGAGCTGCGCCGGACACACATGGTCAGTTTACCCCCAGAGGCAGAGGGGGTAACAATAATAGACGCCGCCCTAGAGGCAGAGGGGGTCCTCAGAACCAGGGCAACAGGGAGTCTCTTCCTGAGAAGCCCTTTCAGCACCCCTGAGGTGTTGCCCGACTGTCCACCCTTGGAGGCAGTCGGGGGAAGGATTTCGCTGTACCCAGTAGCCTGGCGTTCCCTTTCACAAGATTTGTGGGTACAGTCGATCATATCCGAGGGTTACAAAATCCCCTTCGAAAGGTATCCCATACCTCACCAATCCCTTCCAGACATCTCACCCGGTCAAAGGGATTTGGCAGAACAGGAGGTTTCAAAGCTCCTAGAAAAAAGAGCCGTCCAGACTGTTACAGCAGACCAAGTAGGATCCGGCATCTACTCCAGATTCTTTTTGGTCCCCAAAAGGACGGGAGATTGGAGACCAATATTAGACCTGAGCAATCTAAACAGATTTGTCAAGAAGGCAAGATTCCGGATGGTCACGCTTCAGTCCATTCTGCCCTTTCTGAGCAAGGACAACTGGATATGCTCCATAGACCTCCAGGACGCGTACTATCACATAAAGATACACAGGCGCTCCAGGAGGTTTCTCCGCTTTCGGCTAGGGACCAGTCATTATCAATTCAGAGCCCTGCCCTTTGGCCTCACTTCAGCCCCCAGAGTGTTTACCAAATGCATGGCAGTGGTCACAGCTCATCTGGGATGTCAAGGATTCCAGGTGTTTCCTTATTTGGACGACTGGCTCCTCTCCGCCACCACCAAGCATCAGCTTCTTCAGAGCAGAGACTACACTCTGCAGCTTTGCAAAAGTTTGGGAATTTCAGTGAATTTCGAAAAATCTTCTCTGCTGCCTTGCCAATCTATCACCTTTATAGGCGCAGAATTAAACACCGTCAAGTTGTTAGCCAGACTAACAGATCAGAGAATTCTGGACATCCAAAAATACGTTCGGATTTTATTGCAGAGCAGCAAAGCCAAAGCCAGATTGATACTAAAAGTTCTAGGTCTTATGGCTGCAGCCATTGTTCTTCTACCACTGGCTCGCTTCCACATGCATCTTCTGCAGTGGATGTTATTCACTCAGTGGTCGTTCCACAGTCTTCCGATGAGACACGAAATATTAGTCACACAATCGTGCAGGACTCATCTGAACTGGTGGATATCTTCCCTCTTCTTTATCAGGGCCGACCATTTGTTCCCCTCCTCCGGTTGCCACAGTCACTACGGATGCCTCTCTGATCGGGTGGGGGCATTATCAGGGCAGGATGGTCCACGGACGTGGCAACCCATAGAATACCATCTGCACATAAATGTCCTAGAGATGAGAGCGGTGCTTTTAACGTTGCAAGCCCTCAACGACTTTCTTCCCGCGGGGACTATTGCAGTGCAAACGGACAACATGTCCGTGGTCTGGTACATCAACAAGCAGGGCGGGACCAGGTCCTATCCTTTGTGTCGAGAAGCTCTCAGACTTTGGCAATGGGCAATCTCCTCTCATCGGTTTCTGATAGCAACGCACATCCCCGGCAGGTCCAACCTCTTGGCGGACAGGCTGAGCAGAGCCATTCTCATGCCTCACGAGTGGTCTCTCAATCAATCTATAGTGGACCAGATTTTTCTGAAGTGGGGCACACCTTGTTGCGATCTTTTTGCTACACCCCAAAACAACAAGTGCCCCGACTTCTTCACCCTCTTTCCCCTACCAGGCCAACCCCTGAGAGACTCTCTAATCCAGGATTGGCCCGGGGACTTCTGTATGCTTTTCCTCCTTTTCCCTTGATTCCACAAGTCATTCAGAAAGCCACCGTTTTGAGGGCCAAGTTGATTCTCATTGCCCCTTACTGGCCTCGACAAATTTGGTTTCCGTCTCTGCATCGTCACCTCCTGGTGCAGCCTTGGCATCTGGACCCAGTTCCGGATCTTTTGATCCACCAGTCGGGTCAACAGCACTGGGCCATTCATTCTCTCAACCTCACTGCTTGGTTGCTCCACTTCCTTCCCTAGCCAGGCTTCCTATGATCTCTGATCCTGTCAGAGATATCTTAGTAGCTTCTTTGAAGTCGTCCACCAGAACCGTTTATGCTAGCAAGTGGCGACGTTTTTCCCTTTGGGCAAACTCCAGAAATATTGATCCCTTTACTGCTCCTGTGCATTCTGTTTTAGATTTCCTGGCTGAAGTTTTTCAGTCAGGATCTTCTTCATCTACAGTAAAAGTTCAACTGGTGGCTATTTCCAAGTATCATGTTGGCTTGCAAGATCATAACATTATGTCACATAGACTATGCAAAGCCTTTCTGAGAGGAGTTTTTCTCCTGAAGCCGCCAATAAAACATCCTCCTCCACAATGGGATCTGAATTTAATGTTAGCATCCTTGATTTTACCACCCTTCGAACCGTCTGCTTCATGTTCCTTGAAGTTATTGACCTGGAAAACTATATTTTTACTGGCTGTCACTTCAGCAAGAAGGGTTTCCGAGATTCAAGCTCTCTGCATCCGTTCCCCTTACTTGGTTTTTCACAAGGACAGGGTATCCTTGAGAACAAATCTGTCCTTTCTCCTCAAAGTTGTTTCTCAAACTAATATTAATCAATCTATCGATCTACCAGTCTTTTTCCCTAATTATTCTGACAGAGCTGAACAAAAGCTTCATTTTTTGGATGTCCATCGTCAGCTCAGGTACTATTTGCATAGAACTAAACAATTCAGGAAATCAGACCAATTATTTGTCTCCTATGCAGAAAACAGGAAAGGTCTCCCAGTATCAAAAGTGACCTTATCCAGATGGTTGTCTTCCACCATTTCTTACGTGTATTCGCTCAGAGGCAAGCAACTACCTTCTAAACCGGAAGCACACTCAACCAGGAGTCTATCCACTTCTGCAGCCTTTCAGGATAGACTACCCATTGATACCATTTGTGCAGCAGCTACTTGGGCCACTCCTCATACCTTTGTCTCTCATTACAAATTAGATTTGGCCTCTAGGGACAGGGCCAGTTTTGGTTCCACAGTTCTCAAGAGTCTGTTCCATTGAGCCACCCGGGATACAGGTGCTAGGGACGCGGTCCCATCCAGCAAGAATGAAGGCGAGATTGACAACTTAACATTTAGAAGTTATGTACCTACCATAACGTTCCATGTTAGTTGTCTTCTCTCGCCTTCTTTCTTGCGTCCCTCCCTCCTTCCCCCTGGCCTGGACAGATCTTGAAGAGTTTTCTCTTCTCAGGTTGTTCCCTCCTGAGTCTTCTTTAGAGGAGTCCTTTGTTAGGAACTTGTTTTTCCTAATTCTAGTAGGTTAGTCCTTAGCAGGGTATTTTAGCTACCAAACGAGATCTGAGGTAGTCCCGCCTTGCATCATGGGATATAGGGTTGCCTCGAGCTGGTAAAAGGAGTTCTCAAGCTAAGCAAGTGCCGAGTCGGAGCCGAGGATCGGCTCCGAACCCATCCAGCAAGAAAGAAGGCGAGAGAAGACAACTAACATGGAACGTTATGGTAGGTACATAACTTCTAATTATTTATTAATAAAGCTTTTGTTTTATTGTTATTAAAAGTTAAACCTAACAGTTTTTCAAAATAATTTCTAGATGCAATTATTTGTTGTAGTGATACTTCAGTATCATCAGTCATTATCAAAATATCATCTGCAAATAACTTGATTTTGCAACTAAAATTATTATGTTAAAAAACTTAATTTTTTCATTAGATCTAATATAACTTGCAGAAGGTTCAATGGCCAAAGCAAATAATAAAGGAGACAAGAAACTTCCTTGTTTAGTACCCATTAAGGTTTTAAACGAGCTTAATAGAAAATAACCAATTTTCAGAAATGAAAATTAGTTATTATAAGATTTGTAATAAGATCTATAAATATTTCAGAAAATGATATTCTCTAAATATTTTAAATAAATAGGGCCAGCTAATAGAATAAAAAGCTCTATTTAAATCTAGGCTTATTACTGACAATTCTTTCTTATTTTTATTAATAATATCAATTAGAATATTAAGTCTAATAATATTATCTTGTACTTTCCTATTTAAAATAAATCCAGTTTGGTCCTTATTTATTAATTTTAGCAAAATATATTTCAGTCTTTTAGCAAGAATAGACATAAATAATTTATAGTCAACCTTAAGTAAAGATATAGGTTTATAAGAAGAACAGAGTTTAGAATCTTTAACTTTTTTAAGAATGGGAGTAAGAAGAGTATAATGCTATAATGCCTAGAGGGAGGGGTAACAAAAGATATTTTAACTTTTGCAAAAACATTCAGTAAAAGACGTATAATATTACCATGCATTAATTTATACACTTGTAGAATTAACCCATCAAGTCCTGGTGACTTATTTGTTTTAATATTAGTAATTTGATCTTTTAATTCCTTAAATAGAAAGATTTGTCAGTATTTTTTGTTCTTTGGTTAACTTATATTGTATGTTATTTTTCATAAAGTTATCTGTGGTACTATTATATTCTAAGGGTATTATATTATTATTAATACTCTTGTAGTGGCATCTAAAAATTCTAATATATATTTTAGGTCAATTATTTCTTTAACTTTTCCCCTTGTTTAAATTGTATTTCTTTAATATGATTTGTATTTATTTTCTTTTTAGATCTGATAGCTACTTTATGTAGGCTTTTAGAATTTATTGAATACAAATGTAGTTTCTATTTTTCTAATTGTATAAAAATTATATGATGAAGTGTATCTAGATATTTTTGATTTTATGCTTTTTAATTCTGAATTTGCAGTCTTATCATTGGGTTTCACATTTAATTTTAATTTATTAATGTTATATTGTAATTTAATTCTTTATCCCATTCGCTTCTTTTGCATAAATACAATTTTTTAAATTTTTACACACACACACACACACATATATATAAATATATTTATATATATGTATATATGTATATATATATATATATATATATGTGTGTGTGTGTATATATATATATATATATATATATATATATGTATATATATATATATATATATATATATATATATATATATATATATATATATATGCTTTTAATGCATCCTACAAAATAATTTCTAACATTTCTTCATTATCATTTATTTCAATAAACTGGTTTACTTCTTTTAAAAAACAATCCTTAAAATCTTTAAACTTTATTATGTAAGCAGGATTTATTTGGTTATAAATTAAATGATTAGGCTTTAAGGTGATAGTAAATTTTATAGCATTGTGGGCTGATAAAGGATGAGATGTTATTAATACTTCTTCAGTTTTAGAATATAATCCACCTGAAAGGAAAACTTTATCTATATTAGTTTGGGTGTCTAATCTAAATGAAAAGTGTGTATAGTTAAGGGATTTTGCAGATTTCAAATCATATATGGTGCGCATATCTAAATCAATAACAAATTTTTTTAAGTGTTTAGCTGCTTTGTTTCTCGTCTATTAGTAGTATCTTTACTGAACTATATACAGTTAAAATCTCCTACAATTATTAATTCATCAACACTCTGTGATTCTGATGCATTAAATAGCCAGAGCTCAAAGATAAAATTAAATAACTGAGATAGAGTGGCAACCATAAACAAACACACGAATGTTAGTTTTTCAACCCCATCCAATGAAAACACCACTGAGAAAAGATAAGAACTGTGCCAAGCAAATACAGCAACATGAACTGCCTAGTACTCTATTTCTGGTTTGCTATAATAACATCAATAGAAATAATTTAGATCTGAATGTTTTGGGGATAGCATCTTACCTCTCAACTTAGTTGGTTAAGAATTTTGGACACAGTCAAAAAAATGGGAAGAAGAAACAATTTTTTAAATATTACTCTAACGTCACTTTAAAAGTTTATATAACAACAGATTTTCATCAGCATGTATTTTTTGAACAATAAAAAGTATAAAACTCTAATGGCTGACATTACTGACTGATTGAAATCATGAGTGATTTACCTGGAAATCAAAATGTTATGAAGGACAGGTCAAACATTTGAAGCAAAATCAGGGACCATTTGTAAAAATGCAAGCATTTGAGAGGTACTCAGAATAGAATGACTAGTCATAGTAACCATTCCAGATTCAAATATTTTTTTCATCGGTGCAGGATTTTAAATGATGCAATTATGATTTTATGAATGTTGTTATAACTGTCTATGAACAAGTATCAGCAGAACACTTTTAAGAATTTGTAGTTTTAAAGACTGAGATAGTTAAAGCTAGATATCATTAAATTCTTATGCAGGGGCTTCTTAGTTTTCAGATATTTTAGTCTGGTTTGACATTACTATGATATCCATAGCACCAGCAAGCAAATTAATAAAACTGTAGCTATAGTAAACTTTCCATCTTGAAAATAAGGAACACTACATATCTCTCATAAGGTGGAACACTTGAACAAAATACAAAATATTTCATAACCACAAGAAATGGAACTCATAGTATGGTTAAAAGTTTACTGTTGTTTTTCTTCTTTTGGCTTTTCCTGGTTAGGGGTCGCCAGAACAGAACTCCGGTCCGCTAATGATTGGCGGTATTTTTTTTTTTTTATGGGTGTCGAGGTGCCAGCTTGATGCCCAACCTTCAACAAAGGCACACCCATTCTACGCATGTCTTTTGAACTCCACTCGACTGCGGGGAGGACAAAACTTGTTTTGATGCCCAGCATCTCACTGCTTACCAGAATAGGCACTTGGCTGCAACATTATATTTTCCTTTTACATTATTTCTCAGGGAAAAATGTTATCCAGTATTTAAAATGTAAAAACTGGAGTAGTGTGTTTTATCACATACTTAGTTCTCCAGTCATTAGAAACTCTTTGAAGAAAGTAATCCAGTAGCAAAAGTTTAAGGCTCCAGGTAGGTATGCCATGTAACATCCCCCCCCCCCTAAAAAAAAAGAAAAAAATCTTAATTAACTCCAGTTGGTATCAAGCAATACAGTTATGAGTAGATTTGCAGCATCATGAATACCATAACATCCAGAACACCAGTAAGCACAATAATTAAAGAAACTACAGCTATAGTCAACCTCCGTGTTTAAAATGTGGAATACTACACTATCTCACATAATGTGAAAAAGATAGATAAAACATGACACATTTCACAAAATGGTTGAAATGTGAATTTTATACCTGTACATTTTATACTTATAAATAGTTCTTCGATATCCCCAGTCTCTCTTTGCTTTCCAGAATAGTAACTTGGTTGCAAAGCAATATTTTCCATTTATACTATCTATAAGGCAAAAAAGCTATACAACATTTGTAATATATTGTGTTTTAGCACACATCTAGCTATTCAAATGTTAGACACTTGAGAGTAAGTTGCAAAAGCCCAGCCTACCCCCCCCCCCCACCCACACACACAAAACAAGCAAATTTTCTCATGTTTTCTCTTAGCATTTCTAGTTACAAATTCTCAGTGGCAAATAACTTTAGCAATTCTCCCTATCTCAATTACTATTACTTCAGTCTATCCACTACATTGCTAATATTTTGACCCCCATGCATGCACACTGTTACACAGAAGAATTTTGTATGTGTTTGAGAAAAATGCATGTCAGAATCAGTGTTATTTTTTTTTCTCAAACACACAGACACAAGCACAAACACACATACTGACAGTGGCCCTGACAAGCCAGATCTATCACAACATATACTGATTTGCCACACACGTGTGTGCACACACACAAACACACACACAAACACACACACACACACACACACACACACACACACACACACACGCTACAGACACTCGTACATTTGCTTGAGGTAAAGTGAATGAATAATTTCATAAGTAATGTTGCAGAAATTAATCTGACTCTCATCTTTTGCTGATGTCAGAACCATACAGTTCAACTCCCCTCTGCCCTCACAGCTTCTGTACTCTCAACTTATTCAACATTGTGTTTGAATATATTATGTATTTTCAATTAATCATATTTTCTATATGTGGCTATGTGTTAGGCACAGAGGTTGACATGATAACATTTTTATTTATTTTTCAAAATAAGTGTTTTTTTTTACATGTTTTTACTAAATAATTCAGCTGATATAAAACTACATAGTGTAGTACTCTCCTGTACTTCCTCATTCCACCACTAGGTTTTCTTGTCCTCCTTTAGGAGAGATGGCAGTGGAGTTTTTAACCAGATTGTTTAATGAAATCTTGGAAAGTGAGAGGATGCCTGAGGAATGGAGAAGAAGTGTTTTAGTACCAATTTGTAAGAATAAGGGTGATGTGCAGAGATGTAGTAACAACAGAGGGAAAAATTGATCAGTCACAGCATGAAGTTAAGGGAAAGAGTAGTGGAAGCTAGGTTAAGAAGCAAGGTGATGATTAGTGGGAAGCAGTATGGTTTCATGCCGGGAAAGAGCACTACAGATACAATGTTTGCTCTGAGTATTTTGATGGAGAAGTACAGAGAAGGTCAGAAGGAGTTCGATTGTGTCTTTGTGGACATAGAGAAAGCATGTGACAGGGTGTCTAGAGATGAGATGTGGTATTGTATGAGGAAGTCGGGAGTGGCAGAGAAGTAAGAGTGGTACAGGATATGTATGAGGGTAGTGTGACAGTAATGAAGTCTGCAGTAGAAGTAATGGATGCATTTAAGATGGAGGTGGGATTACATCAAGGATCAACTCTGAGCCCTTTCTTATTTGCAGTGATGATGGACAGGTTGACAGACGAGATCAGACAGGATTCCCCATGGACTATGATGTTTGCCGATGACATTGTGATCTGTAGTGAGAGTAGGGAACAGGTTGAGGAGACCCTGGAAAGGTGAAGATATGCTGTTGAGAGGAGAGGAATGGAGGTCAGCAGGACTAAGACAGATGTATGTGTGTGAATGAGAAAGAGGATAGAGGAGTGGTGAGGATGCAGGGAGTAGAGTTGGTGAAGGTGGATTAATTTAAATACTTGGAATCAACAGTTCAGAGTAATGGTGAGTGTGAAAGAGAGATGAAGAAGAGATTACAGGGAGGGTGGAGAAGATTGTCAGGAGTGATTTGTGACAGACGGATATCAGTAAGAGTGAAAGGGGAGGCCTACAAGAGGGTAGTGAGACCAGCTATGTTATATGGATTGGAGATGGTGGCACTGACAAAAAGACAGGAGTCAGAGCTGGAGGTGGCAAAGTTAAAGATGTTAAGATTTGCATTGGGTGTGATGAGGATGGACAGGATTAGGAATCAGTATATTAGAGGGTCAGCTCAGGTTGGATGGCTTGGAGACAAAGCCAGAAAGGCGAGATTGTGTTGGTTTGGACATGTGCTGAGGAGGGATACTGGGTATATTGGGAAAAGGATACTAAGAATGGAGCTGCTAGGTAAGAAGAAAAGAGGAGGGCCTAAGATAAGGTTTATAGATGTGGTGAGAGAGGACATGCAGGTGGTTGGTGTGACAGAGCAAGATGCAGAAGACAGGAAGAAATGGAAACAGATGATCTGCTGTGGTGACCCCTAATGGGAACAGCCGAAAGAAGAAGACTTCAGCTGATATAATGAAGTTTGCATGATGTGAATTATTCCATTTTTTGGAACATATGTTTAAGAAATGTGTTATGTTTTAGACATCATGGTAAGCATTTTTAAAAGTTTATATAACATTGAGAGAGGAGTCCTAAAGGTTTTATTTTTTATTATTCCTTTATTGCTTTAATATGTTTTGCTAGTGAACCCATTTATTGCAATGGAGAGGAAGAGTTCTGTATAATGAGTGTAGTGTTATCATGGCAACTAATGAGTTTATCTGATTAATTAGTCACAATGTATTTAAACAAGCAGTATTTACAGCTTTTTCAAAGTCTGATGAAGCGTGTTTGATCTACACGAAAGCGCTTACTTGGTGAATAAAACGTTTGAATTTTTAACTGCCTTGCTTATCTCTTCTTTGTTTGTTCTATTGGACTTATTTTTTGGTATTTGGAATGCGACTTAATTCAAAGCAGTGAATCTGGCTTTTGGATTAATATTTCTCATATATTTGGATAGGTAATAGAATAACAAGCTTTGCTTTAGCAAGCATTTTTTGAGGGTTGTAATGTCTAAAACTTACTTGCCTGTCATTAATTATTGAGTGTAGTGTACAACACTTTGCCAGAAAGCCATACATTTTACAAAGAACAAACTAAAATATCTCTCAGTTTCTTTGCTCAAGAATTCTGGGCAAAGCCAAAAATATTGAGGGACAAAGTTTAAATATTTTTATACATCTCTCATCCACGTAAACCCACTGCAGCATTTCATTTTTTTCAGGGTGACCCAGCAGCACTTGTGGTTAAGTGACTTGCTAATTGTTGCATAGTAGGCAAATGGAGGTGAAAGGATTCAAACCCTGTACCTTTGATTAAAGGAAGCAGTTTGTGAACATAAGTACCAGACAACTCCAAATTGTTTAAATTGTTAATAGAACAATAAGTATTGCACGGGAATGTATTTTCTTTACTATAAAAGCTATGGAAGGTACAATGGTGTAAAATCTTACCATAATGGTAGATGTCTTTGCCTTCACCGCTGCAGTATTCATCACTTATGGGATTCCCTGCCATGGAAGCCTGACATCCAGCCAGTCTACCAAAGCCTACTGTTGGTGTAATGTATGCTGAACGTCACCTAAATGCTCCTTGCGTAGTGTAGAGTATAAAGGTAAGATTCAGGCATACCATCCTCAGAATTGATTGCCCCAGTAAGGACACCAGTCCAAGGAAAACCAAAGAGAACCTGCACATCCAGGAAGGAAAAAGACTAGAGGGAATGGAGGGAGGGAGTGAATACTGCAGCAGTGAGGACAAGGACATCTACAGTTATGATACGATTTTACACAACTGTACTGTGTCCTTACATTCACTACTGCAGTATTCATCGCTTATGGGAGAGTGCCAAAGCTCAAGAAAAGACTTGGGAGGAGGAAGCAGCAGTAGAGCCATCTAAGAAGCCATGAAGAATGCCATTAGCAAAACCAGCTCTAGCTCTGGAAATACCACCCAGCTTGTACTTTTTGGTAAAAGTATGCACAGAAGTCCAGGTAGCTGTTTCAAGAAATATAATTTGTGTCTAAGCCATTGAAAAAAGCACCAGAAAAAGCCGTAGCTCTGGTCGAATGAACCTTTACAGAATAAGGAAGGCTCTCGCCATGAAAAGTGTAACAAAAAGAAATAGTCTTTGAAATCCAAGTAGAAATTGTTTGCTTGAAAACAGCCAATATTAAAGACTTAGAATGAAAGGAAACAAACAGCTGATCAGATTTTCTGATAGCTTTAGTCTTATCCAAATAAAATCTGAGCTGTCTACGCTCATCCAAAGTATGCAGCACCCTCTCACTGTCAGATTGTGGAGAGGGGAAGAAGTAAGCAAATTAATAGACTGATTAAGTGACAAGTCATTAACCACCTTAGGCATAAAAGAAGGATTAGTATGCAAGGGCACCCTGTCGTCATCAAATGTCAAAAAAGTGGACAAGCCATAAGGGCTTGCAACTCAGACACCCATTTGGCAGAAGAAAGAAAAGAACTGTCTTGCAAGAACAATGTTGCAAGAAAGCTGAAACAGCAGGCTCAAAAGGAGCCTGAGTCAGTTTCTCCAGAACAAAATTAAAATCCCAGGGAGAAGGAACAAGCTTCCTGGAAGGTCTAATATTAAGGGGGCCTTTAAGAAATTGCTTAGCGTCAAATCTAGAAGCTAAAGAAGGAGTTGAAAACAGACAAACAAATAGGTGATAAGTGGACCTTAATAGAAGAATAGACCAAACCAGCATTGAGCAACTCACACAAATAAGAGAGAACCAAAGGAACATCCATAGTAAGTGGTTCCAGGTTATGAGAGAGATAACAAATAGAAAACCTCTTCCATTTAATTTCCTAGAAGTAGGTTTCCTGGCCTCCTGTAGGACCTGCAGCACGTCCTGAGAAAAAAGGTGTCTGTGAGGAATCAAAACCCTATCACCCACAGTGTCAGTTGAAGCATGGACAAGTGGGGATGGATGAGAGATCCCTTGTCTTGTGTGAGTAGATCCACCTTGTGAGGTAACTTGTGATGATTGCCCTTGGCTAGATGTAGAAGTAGAGGAACCAGTGCTGTTGCGGCCAGAAGGGAGTCACCAACAAGACTTTGGGAGCATCCTGTTGAATGTTGAACACGACTTTCGGAATGAGAGGAAGGGGAGGGAATGCATAAAGAAACATCCCCTTCTAAGATAATGAGAGGGCATCCACCTTCAACACCAGAGGACCTGGGACTCTGGCACAAAACAGAGGAAGTTGATTGTTCAGAGGGGAGGCAAAGAGGTCTACTTGAGGAATACTCCACTAGTGAACAGTGTCCAGAAGCACATCTATGTGAAGCAGCCAGTCGTGGGATTGAGTGAAGGACCTGCTCACAGTGCCTGCTGCAATGTTCTGATCTGTAGGAATATTAACTGCCTGAAGAGTCACTTGATACTTGACAGCCAGATCCCATACCAGAAGTGCCAGCCAGCAAAGAAGGTAAGATCTTGCTTCCCCCCTGTTTGTTGATATACCACATAACTGTGGTATTGTCTGTGAATACCTTGAGAGGCCCCGGAGAGAAAAAAGGATAAAAGGCCTGAAGATCCAGCATAAAAGCTCTCATCTTTTTGATGTTGATGTGCTTCTTCTATTGACAAGATGACTACACTTCCTGTACCTTCGGGGAGCCAAATGTTGTTCCCCATCCCACATCTGAAGCATCTGTGAACAGAGCCTGAGAGGGAAGAGGGGGATGAAAAGGGAGCCCTGGAGTCAGAGACAACTGCTGAATCCACCAGAGAAGTTCCTTCTTGAGACAAGGAAGAAGAGGAATGGTTAAGTCTAGAGGATGTGCATGTTGAAGCCACACCAACTTCAGAAACCACTGGAACTTCCTGCTATGGAGTTTGGCCAGATGGAGCATCAGAATGGTGGAAGCCATGAAACTCAGAGTTCTCAGAAACTCTCTGGCCAGGAGAAGAAGAGTTTGAAAGTAAGAAATGAGAGGTAAGGCCTTTGGAGGAGAGAGGGATGTCAGCATTGGCACCATCTGAATCTTGCAGCCCAGAAAGACATGATCTTGAGAAGGAGTCAGAGAAGACTTTTTGAAGTTTATCGTGAACCACAGGCTCTGAGGAAGAGAAATGGCAAAATGAAGATTTTGCAGAAGGACATCCAGAGAGGATGCCTAAATCAGCAGGTTGTCCAAGTAAGTAAATATTTGGATCCCTTGAAGCCTGCAAAAAGCAGTCACAGGAGTGAGGCATTTGGTGAACACCTTTTGGGCAGTAGAAAGGTCAGAGGGCAAAGCAAGAAGTGAAAATGCCAAGAAGCAACAGAGAAACACAGAAACTTCCTAAAAGGAGGATGGATCAGGATATGGAGATAAGCATCCTTGAGATCCAGAGGGACCAAAAAGGCCTGAGGGAGCAAGAGAAAAAGAGTCTGAAGGGACAACATCCAGAATGATGGCACTTTCAGGAAAGTGTTTAGATGAGAGAGGTTTAGAATCAGTCTCTAAGTACTCTCTTTTATGGGCACTAAAAACATTCTTGAATAAAACCCCTTCCCCCTTTGGGACACAGGCACCTCTTGAATAGTAACCTGAGGTAAGAAATCTCGAAGAACCTCTAGGAAGAAAGGAAGATGTTCCCGAGGGGGGTGAGGAATGCCCATAAAAGGAGGATGGGATGTCCATGCCATGAAGTACCCCGACGAATGATTGACAGAACCGAGGAATCCTGGGTGATTTAAAGCCAGGACACAAACTTTAAAACAAATGTCCAGCACGGAGAAAGTAAACCCAACACAACCAACATGACCACTGGATATTCCTCCACAAAACGTTTATTGTTGTTTAAACACTTTCGTCAGGGTTGCATTAATGACTTCATCAGAAACACTTCACAAAACTTTACAGAAGTTAAAAAGCTTTTCAGAAAATGTCACATGATTTAAAGCCAAATAGGAAGAGAAAGAGAAAGGCGAAGAGAAAGAGGAATGTGGCTGGGGGCAGGCAGCTAGTTAGACAACACCTGGTTTGTCAGGAAAAGAAGGTTTTTGAATCCCTGCAGTCTGAGTGGCCTTAGCAGGAGGAACCCATTTAACGCCCCTTTTACCTTTAGCAGGAGGGCGAGATTGTATATGAACAAAGGCTGGCTTAGAAGGGTAGTTTCTCTGAAATTTAGGCACAGGAGAAACAAACACTTGTTTTAGCTCCATAAAGGCCTTCCCCTTGTCCTGAAGAGACTTAAGCAAACCAGTAGCTGCTTCCCTAAACAAAAGTTTATTATCCAAAGGAGTATCCATCAACTTAGCCTTAATATCATCAAGTAAAGGTTGAAGCCTAAGCCAAGAATAGCACCTCATCACTGAAACAAAAGCAGCAGCCCTAGAAGCGGCATCTGCTGCATCATAACTACATTTGATGAGAATGACGAACTACTTGAGAGGAAGTCCCTAGCAAGAAAAGAGCAGAAGATTTACTCTTAGAGTCTGGAAGATCAGAAAAAAGCTGACGAGCATGAGAAAGAAGAGCCAACACATACTTAGGTATATGGGTCTGATAATTAATTGCCCTAAAAGCTAGGGTAGCTGAAGCATAAACCTTCTTACCCATCCTGTCAATGGTTTTGCTGTCCTTGTCAGAATGCAGTAACTTAGATGAAGGAAGCAATTAAGATGGCTTATCAGAGGCCACAGACACCACAGAGGGATCAGCAGCAGGACATTTGAACAAAAAGGAACAATACTCAGGCACCCTATAAAACCTATCAGGCTTCTTGGGAGCAGGGGGCAGAAATTCAGGTACTTTATAGGCACTGGAAAAAACATTCAGTAAAGCAGCCAAAACAGGAGAAATAGCCACAGGTTTAGGAGAGTTCATCTGCAGTAACTCATAGTACCTCTTATGGATATCAGAGAGCTGAGCACAATCCCACTTCAAAAATTCCATCATCCTAGAGGTTGTGTCCCCAAAGGAAATTTCCTCAGAAGAGGTATCTGGACTGTTAGATTCCTCCTCCTCAGACCCGTAGTCTAAAGGAGAAGGAATCTAAGTAGAATAAGTAAGGGATTCTTCATCAGAATCCAACTCTTCCTCAGAAGAATTCAATTCCCTGGACATTTTAAGTGAAGAAGAGGACCAAGGAGGAGCAGGAACCGAAACCCCTTGAGAAGGCTTTAGTGACAGTAAAGCATTAAGTAACCCCTGAGTAAAGGCCTGCATCTCACTTTGTGAATCCCTAGGAGCAGAAGAAACATGTTTAGATTTATGTTTCTCTTTTAAGGGAACATCTGGCCTAGAACAACCACAGTAGGAACTTCTTCCCTAAGACAAATCTGAGGAACCAACCTTGACCGCTCAGAAACAATCAACCGTGGTTCCTCCTGAATGTCCAAAATGGATGCCTGCAAAGCCTTGTTGGATGTGCTGCCCACCAGATCCTTGCAGGCCTCCAACCCAGACGCGGCAGAGAAGTCTGACAACACAGCCAGGTGAGCCCCCGGGTTTGTAACAACCTCATGAGAAACACCCATTAGAGGCTGGAGAGTGGAAGATTCCGGTCTTACCTTTTTCACCTTCTTCTTCCCTGTTGGGTGACCCTCATGGCAGTAAGTTTCTTCATTGTAACTTTAGCAAGAAGCTTAAGACGCTGGTTCTCAAGATGCATTGTAAGGGAAGAAAGCTTACTATGAAAGGTTTTCGAGGCAAACACCTGACAAATCAAACAAGATGTATGGTCGTGAGAAGCTCCTAGGCAAAAAAGGCACTTATCGTGGTGGTCTTTATAGGGAATCTGTCTCACATTCTGGCATTTACACTTCCTGGATGACTAAGACAAAAAGCAACGCTGCTGTCCAAAGGTCCAAACTTGAAAAAACTCAAAGTAAAATGGAGAAAAAAATACAAGGTTGGACCACCATGATAAATCAATAGAACTTTTAATCCAATGGAAAAAATATATGTGGATAAGCGCTTTCACGTACAGGCTGAGTACGCTTCTTCAGATCTCTAAACATACCAAAGAGCTCCCATCTTAAGTAGTATTCACTAAATTAATCATCAATCAGCTAATTAAACAATTTATCAATAAAATAGTTAAAACAATACAATTAATACAATCATTCAAGAAGTAACTTCACATTCCTACTAAAGGGCGTCATTTAACAAACAACATACCCCTACTAAAACATCTAACGTATAATGTTCAAAGAAAAATATATATATATATCAATAAAACATATTTATGTATGAAATATCTATAAGCCAATACGTAACTAAACATTATATTAATGCAATGATATTTATTAATAAATAAATAAATTCATAAATTTATATTCAATTTCTGTAAAAAAATTATTTACTTATTATAAACATATAGGAATTGATGGAAATGCATCTTTGATGACATCACCACGTAGCTGTAATGCATTAGGAAGTGATCTACCTAATGATACACCACCACCAAATCAACAGGCACTTGTTTCCGGTGCTAATACATCAATGAATGGAGCGAAACCGAAGCAGTATAATGGTAACATTGAGCGTTTTTTACCATTACCCATACAACAAAGATTTCGAGCACAGAGCAGGTCGAACAGCAGAAGAAGGAGAAAAAGGAAGTTTTCTGGAGTGAACCACGGACCAAGACATCGAGTGAGAGAATAAATGGTATAGTTTTTAATTATTCTAGTCAGGAACTATCAGAATCTGACTTGACTTTACTTAACAGAGGCTTAACTTTTATATCCTCTCAAAGCAGCAGCCTGAGTGAACTTTTAATTGATTTGAGACTTTTTGGACGTCCAGTATCTCTGAAACTAATGTTCATGAATGTTAATAATGCATATAGAATAAGTAATGATTATAAGTTTAAACGAAAGAGCTCTTATATGCCAACGTTTTCTAATGCAATGGATAGTTTTATTAAACTATGTGAAAGAGATTTTTATGAGTATTTTAAAAAACGCAAATGTTGTTTTTATAATATGACTAACCAAGAAAACAGTTCTCTATTTAGTTTATCTAGGAATTTGAGTATTACTATTAAGCCAGCAGATAAAGGGGGAGGGGTAGTTATTCTAGACACCAATGAATACAATAGATTGATGCTGGAAATGCTTGCAGATGATGTAACTTATTGTAAAATTGATAGATTAATGTTACGGAAGCTGTTACGAAAGATACATGATGAGCTTTATGATCTTATGATGTGCAGACAAATTTCATATGATATGTATGAGTTATTTTTTGTTGAATACCCTGTGATACCCTATATAAAAGGTTTGCCTAAGGTACACAAGGGAATTATACTGTTACCTTTGCGCCCAATAGTAGCGGGAGAGAGATGGGCGACGGTTACAGTCTCAGTTTACCTAGGGAAAATACTTAGTCCTTTGTTAGAAAATATACCCACGATCTTAAAAGATACGTATCAATTAATTAGTACTATAAGTAATGAATTGTTTAGACCAATACCCACGACATGTTTACTAGTCACACTGGATGTCAAGAACTTGTTCACTGCAATACCTAATGAATATGGGTTGGAAGCTGTTAGAGAATTGTTAAATGATTCTTTCAACTTTAATTCTGAGAAACAGACTTTGACATGTGCTTTACTTGACATTGTTTTGAATAACAACGTCTTTATGTTTAACAATCAGTTATACTTACAGAAATGGGGTGTAGCAATGGGCACCCCTTGCGCAAATACATATGCTAATCTTGTAGTTTATTATTGGGGATTGAATAATTTATTCAATAGTGAGCTATTTAAGAAAGTAATATTGTATAAAAGGTTTGTGGATGATATACTTTTATTTTGGAATGGTACAATTGTTGAACTAAATGATTTTGTGAATTTTATGGAATCTACGACTAGCTTCCTGAGATTTACGATGGAATATTCTGAATTAAGTGTTGATTTTTTGGATATTACCATAACAAAGGATCCAGATGGCTATATATCCACAAACCTTTTTAGGAAGAAATGTTGGAAAAATACAATATTGGAATATGGCAGTATGCATCCCCGCCATATATTCCCGAATGTGGTAAAAAGCCAGTTTATCAGGATAAGTAGGTTATGTAAAGAACCAACCCAGCTAAGAGAACAAGCGGACATATTACAAGATTTATTTATTAACAGGGGATATAAAAGAAATATTATAAGGAATATTAGGGAGAAGGTGTTGGGTGGAACAAGTTTGTTATGTAATGACATCATGAATAATGACTTACAAGTGGTTGAAAAACAAGATAGATGCTATCATAGTTATAGTAATGATAATAATAAGAGGGGTGTTTCTGGTGACAAGGTAACTTTTGTCACCAGATATACAAATGACAATAGCTTAATTACAGGCATCATACGAAAATATTGGCATATACTTAGTCTTGAGCATGATACATGCAAGATTGTAGGTATACAGCCAAGTTTTACGTACAGGAATAGTAAAAACTTAAAGAGAATTTTATGTATTGACCATAGCACACCATGTAAACAGTTACATTCTCTGAGAGAAAGGAAACCTTTTGGAACTTCTCCTTGTGGTTCCTGTAACTTATGTCCTTATATCAGTAAAAATAAAGTTTTTCAACACCCTAATATGGGGTTTATCTTTACACCTAGATTCTCTGCTTCCTGTAATAATTCGAATTTGATCTATCTGGCAACTTGCAAACAATGTCAAGCCTTTTATGTGGGCTTGACATCTCGAAGGCTCAGAGATAGGATTTATAATCATATTTATGACATAAAAAAGAACAATCAATTGAATGCATTAGCAAAGCATATTGCTGTATATAAGGGACATACGTTTGTGTTTAGAGTGCTACAATTAGTTAAGGCCATTGAAAAAGGAGGGAACCCTATAAATAGACTGGAAACTATAGAGCTCCAGTGGATCCTCAGAATGCAAGCACATCAGTATCCAGGCCTTAATCAATATATGAGTATTAAACCAATACTTGATTCACGCCCCCTCAAATAGAGTTTTGTTTATTGCGCCCCATTTACTCAGTTGACTTAATTTCATGTAGTGTATATTAATGAAATTGATAATATATATGCATATTCCTATATGTTTATAATAAGTTAATAATTTTTTTACAGAAATTGAATATAAATTTATGAATTTATTTATTTATTAATAAATATCATTGCATTAATATAATGTTTAGTTAAGTATTGGCTTATAGATATTTTATACATAAATATGTTTTATTGATATATATATATATTTTTCTTTGAACATTATACGTTAGATGTTTTAGTAGGGGTATGTTGTTTGTTAAATGACGCCCTTTAGTAGGAATGTGAAGTTACTTCCTGAATGATTGTATTAATTGTATTGTTTTAACTATTTTATTGATAAATTGTTTAATTAGCTGATTGATGATTAATTTAGTGAATACTACTTAAGATGGGAGCTCTTTGGTATGTTTAGAGATCTGAAGAAGCGTACTCAGCCTGTACGTGAAAGCACTTATCCACATATATTTTTTCCATTGGATTAAAAGTTCTATTGATTTATCGTGGTGGTCCAACCTTGTATTTTTTCTGCACTTCCTGGATGACATTCACCCCAAACAGCACAAATAATTCAAGAAAAATCACAAAACCCAACTGGGTACTTATCTGCAAACAGGAGTAATCACCGGAATATAAAAATGCAGTAAAAATGGCAGAAAATGGATGTAGGTAAACAGACCAATTGTTAGAAACAGCGTTCGGACTGGTGGCAGAGAAATTCAGGGGATAGTATGATGCCCTACACTATGTAAGATGCATTTGGGTGATGTTCAGCGTACCTTAAAGCAAAGGTAGGCCTTAGTAGACTGGCCGGACATCGGGCTTCCATGGCAGGGAATTCCATAAGGGATAAATACTACAGTGAATGTAAGGACATCTATAATGAGTGGCATTATTGACTGACAGTAATATTCATGTTTACTAGAAAAAAAATGAATTTAAAGAGGAACAGGGCATAGATATGAGGCAAAATCAATGATATTCTGCAAAATCAGAGAAAGGTAAGTGTCAGGCTGCTCTAATTCATTATGTTATATTAACAGAACAACATGTTTTGCATTAACACACATTTTCTGAACATTTGAATAACAAAAGCTATGAAACTCCTATAACTGGCATTATTAATTGCCTGTAAACCTCAGGAATTTATCAGAAAGTTAAGGAATGAGGGAAGGCCTGGCACTGGCAGTTTATGCAAAGGAATAAGTCTCTAAGCTCTTAATTGCTACTTTTTGTGGCAAAGGAACATGATTTCATTGTTTCAGCTACCATTTGCCTACACAGAGATTTCAGAGTCCCTTAACATGGCAGCTCTCATCTAGTATAAAAATTATTTGCATTTTCTTACATTATGAAACACTAATGACTGGCATTTACTTGGAGTCTGCATTTCTCCGCAATGGTGTCTTCTTCGGGTCTGCATCTCGAAACACTGTGGTATTCAGAAAGCAGACACACACACACACACACACACACACACACACACACACACACACACACACACACACACACACACACACACACACACACACACCCCTATTCAGTGTTGCTCTAGTATAAAAAAATCTGTATGCATTTTGTGATATTATGAAATTCCAATGACTGGCATTTGATTACAGGTCTGCATCCTTCCCTGCTGCAGTCTTCCTCAAGTCTGCATCTGGAAACTGAGATCTGCAGACAACACACACATACACAAAGTAAAAAACTGTTCTGTTCTTCTGTGCCACATGCATTTTTTCAACAAAAAAGTGGGTTTTCCTGTGGACCACTGTTAAAATTTAGCCGTTTGAGTTACCAGTGAGAGTTTCCATCAGTCGCAGAAGAGACAGCTTTTGTGCTCAGTCTGTTGAGCTTCTCCGGATCAGTTGAGTGGGAAAGGGGAAAGTCCACACCTGTGCTCTGAGCTGCACTTGTGCAGCTAATTCTTAAAAGAAAGTTATCTGAGCTGAAGTCTGCTTGCGCTCTGAACTGTGCTTGTATAGTTGAACTGGTGAGATTGGGGATTGCTTTGAAAAAGAGAAGAGAGAATTTTAGTATTTAGGGCACTGGGGCTCTTGCAGGAATGCAGAGTTTCACAGAGGGACTAGTGCCCCTCTGTGCCCCATGTAGCACCACCACTGCCCGTACGGAAGCTGAAAATTGAGCTACCTTTTGCTGAGCAGTTGCAAAGAATATCCTAGTAAAAGTGTTTTATTATCCTCTTCTGGTTAATTTTCTCTTATTTTCTTCAAATTTCTTCTTTTGCTGATGGTCAGCAGTATAACTACTAGCCTAATACTGAATTTTAAACAGATTTTACTGGCTTTTTTTTTGATAATTTCTCAGTTTTCACATTGGCTTCTCAGTGTGCAGCCATCTTGGAAGTGTGACATGACAGATATTTTGACCAGAAGTCATTGACATAAAAGGCCATGACCCACCACTTTCTTAACGATGAAAATTCGGTACTCTAATACCCATTAAACAGGCCTTCAGTATTTTTTATGTTGGACACCCCTATTTATGAAAGGCTATCTTGGTCATTTTGTGGCTTTAATCTTCCCTCTCTTTTAGAAGAATAAAGTTTTGTCAGTTGCAGAACAATTATGGGGAGGCTGCACTCCTGAGTATGCTGTCCTTCAAATGAGACAGTATACCAAGGTTCCATTTGCTTGAGTTGGTGGTAGCTCAGGTAAAAGCTCCCATAGCATCTATCAGAAAGAGTAGGGGCAGATCCCCAGTACCCTGGTCAAATTTCTCCTAGTAGTATAAACACTAACTCAGGTCTCCCCTGAAAAGAAGCCACTAGCCTAGTGGGACTAACCTGGCCAACAAAGAATAAACAAATAAAAAATAAATATGAAAACTTGTTAATTTAATGTTATGTGCTTCCTGACCCCCCCCCCCCTTGCTCATGCACAATAGTAATGGCAGAAGGTTCTGTTCTGGTGCCCATATCCATACAGTGCTCTACTTCATGGTGGGGAGGACAAGAATTACAAGCAAATATGCTGTCATGATAGCCTTAGGATAGAGCTCCTGCTCCAAAGTGCACAGTAGTTTGAATATTGACATAACTCCCTGCTTACTCCAATCAGTGCTAAAATTCTTCCACTACATTATAAACAATGTACTTAAAAATTAAGCAACTCACACATTCACACTGTACCATACAAATGTAAAACTACTCAAATTTGTCAGTGTTGCATATAGCTTTTATTTCTTATCAAGATGAGTGAAATAGTTTGATCCTGACCTCCAGCCAGTGCCTGTATGGAGTTTGCAAGAGACCAGTTGGCATACTGGTTTAGGTCTTTGCCTCCTATGCACACAGTACAAGATTTGATCCTAACCTCCAGCCATTGCTGGTATGGTATTTGCTTGTGCTCTCTGTGCTTCTCTGGACTTTCTCTTACCTCCCCAAAACATGCTGAGTGTTTCCATCAAAAAAATCACCTAAGAATGGAGTTGTGGGCAGCAGCACAGACTCTAGACAGTGAATATAAGGGGAAGAGTCATATAGTCCAACCACTTTGGGCATCAACTGTGGTGTGCAGTATCTCTAAAATAGGACAACACAGATCACAGACTGTATGCCATGCTAGGGCTAGCCACTTGGCAAATTAGAAATTGGCTCCAGGTCATTCACTTGTGTTGAATAATGTTGCCAAATGGGCATGGGTATTTGCCAGTGATAAGTGAGTTGAGGACCTGGCCTACTCAGAACTATGCGGAGGACCCATGCTAATGGTGGGAGGGGTGTATCTGCCTCTGTTGGCCAGTTTGCACCCTCCGTAAAGTGCAGCAACCCTAGGACAAAAAGTTACTGGCCAGCCAATGTCCAGTTGCCCAGCTTGGTTTACCTGGGATAGCTCTGTTGAGCATGGTTAACATGAAAACAGTCAGCCTGCCAAACATGAGCTAAGAATATTTACACTCCGTGTAGGTTCACTGACAGGATTCAGCTTGGAAGTGGATGACATGTTGGTAAGGAGGAGGCTGGACATCCTTTGTATCCAGGAGACAAGATGGTAGGGCAGTGCAGCAAAGCCACTTGACTTGGTATCCAGAGTCTACTACTCAGGATGAGAACAGACTACAAATGGTGTAGGAATCATGGTAAGGGAAAGGCTTCAGAAGACAGTGAGGGATGTCATCAGAATCAGTGACAAACTAATGACAATCAGACTCTAGGGTAGGGATAGGGCACTATTCATAACTTCAACCTATGCCCCACAAGGTTGTGATAGTAAGGGAAAAGAAAGCATTCTGACAGTAGTTTAAGAATCTACTAGTCAAAGCAGGGCAGCATGAATTGATGTTGATAATGGGTGTCCTGAATGCATATATCGTGACAATTAGAGCAGTGTATGAGGACTGCCCGAGTCCACATGGGTGGGGTAGCAGGAATAAAGAAGGAGAGGCCATTATAGACTTCTGTTTGGCAAATGGCTTAAAAGTGGCCAACTCATGGTTCAGCAAGAGAAATAGTTACAAGATCGCATACAAGAGGGGCCAATGTGCGCCTCAGGTAGGCTTCCTCCCAGTAAGGAAAGAGCACTGGGTTAGAATCAGTGAATGCAAAGCCATCCTAAGTGAAACAATCAGTCCACAGCATAAACCACTGGTTGCCACAATCAGCTGCAAGCACTGATCAGAGAAGGTTCTAAAGTCAACAGAAACTAATCTGAAAACCTGGACATCGACTGGAGAGAAAGCACAGGGAATTACTCAGGGCTCTAGCACCTCAGGAAGAAGAGGAAAATAGGTGGAGTTGTAGAAGATGAATAGCAGCTCCTCAAAACAGCATGCTTGAGAACTACAGAACAGGTAAGCAGAGAGGCAAGTATGGAAATAAGGTGCATAAGGAAAGCTGGTGGTGGATTGCAGAAGTCCAGGAAATCATCAAAAGAAAGAAAGAGTGCAAGAAAAAGTTGGAGATAGAAAAGACATACACGGCTAAGAAGAAATACTGGTTGATTAACAAAGAAGATAAGAGAGATTTTGCAGTAGCAAAGAACATGGCATCAGAGGCACACTGCATGAAGTTATGAAGAGAGGGTGATTGCTAAATGAATACGTAGAGTAGTAGAAAGTAAGAGATGAGCTGTTCAGATTTAGATTCAGATCAGGATGCAGCACAAATGACCCAGTGTTTCCAGTGAGACAGTTGAGAAGAAGCTAGAGATGGGGAAAGAGTCCGAGAAGAAGCTAGAGATGGGGAAAGAGTCCAGCTGGATATTCTTAGACTTGAAGAAAGAATATGACATGGTCCCAAGAAAGCTGATTTGTGCAATCCTGTGGTGGTTCAAAATCCCAGAAACATTGGTAGAATTAGTGCAGGCTGTGTACAAGGACCAAATAATTCAGGTACGAACTGTGTAGAGTCTGACACAAGGTTTCCTTGTGGGAGTGGGTATGCATCAGGGTTCAATTCTGAGCCCACTGCTATTCATACTGGTGATGGATTACATTACCAAACAGGTCAAAGGGCACAGATCAATAAAGTTGCTGCATGCATACGATGTGGCATTACAAGCAGACTCTGAGAAAGAACTTCAGCAAAGGATGGGGAATGGAATGTAAAACCGAAGGCACATAGGTTCATAGGTTTGTAGTAGGCTATTGACTGCCAGGGTCTTTATGAGCTTAGCCATGCAACCTAACCCAGTTTTGTCCTCGAGTACATTGGACATCTGTATGGTGGGGGGTATGTTAGTAAGGAGGTAGGTAAGGTGTATATGTGTGGGGGGAGGTGGGGTATGTTAGTCTGAGATTAGCTAGTTTACCATCAGAGACATGGGGATCAGACTGGGGCACATGGGATGAAAGTTAGTACAGATAAGACAATTATATTGGCAGCAAATGGGGAAAATCAGAAGAAGCTGAGAAGTGAGATAGAAGGGACAATAGTGGAACAGGTTAACTGCTTCAGGTATCTTGGAGGGTGGTTGAGGAGAAGGGAAGTCTGAATGAGGGGGTCATAGCTAGAATCAGAGGGTCTGCAGCCAACTGCCACAGAGTCAAGGGTAGTGTATGACTAAAGAGTATCAAAGAAGCTGAATAGTAAGGTGTACAAAATAGTTATGTGACCAGTACTACTGCATGGAACAGAAACCTGGAGACTAAAGGCAGAACAGTTGAGGAAGCTAGAAGTGATTGAGACAGGTGGTAGGGTGCTCACTGTGTGACTAACAAAGAAATTATGACATCAGAGCAAAAGCCAAAGTAGCTCCAATTGCAGAGAAGGTCAAAGAGAACAGAATACAGTTGTGTGGGCACATGTGCAGAAAAGCAGAAGACAATCTGGTGAAGAAGATTTGGGTTGGGCAGGAAGAAGGCAAGAGGAAATAAGAGTATCCAGCTAAGTAGTCACATTTTGGGGAGATGGGAGGAAGGAGGAATACCTACACAAAACCCACACAGACGTGGAAAGAGCATGCACGCTCCACAGAGATAGTTATCATGTGTCAGAACTGAACCCCATACCCTGAAGGTGTGAGGCAGAAGCCTGAGATATTGAACAAGCCTTCTGCCTTTTTAATTTATCTTGCATGTCAGCATGTGGTGCACCACACATAACATGTTTTCACTAACTGAAGGGGCTTAATTAGTACTTAGTATTTTTGTGTGTAAAGTGAGGCTCCTTAAAATGAAGAAACAAATTCAGTGACATCTTGTTATGCTTTGGTGAAAATTGCGTCATAGCAGACATGCTTGTAATGGCGAAGCTGTTAAGATTTATTTACTTATATTTGCCAACAAGATGTTGGACCCTGGAAATTACCGGCCCATTAGCTTGACAAGCCTTATCTGCAAAGCCATGGAGAGGATCATAATGGACCTCATAAATAAAGACATAGGGAATTTGCAGACTTTGGATCCAACCCAGTTTGGCTTTGTCAAAGGCAGATCATGCCTTTTAAACTTGGTTGACTTTTTCGAAACACTCACCAAAGCCATTGATGAGGGAAAGGCAGTCCATACAGCCTACCTCGATCTGGCTAAGGCCTTCGATACAATACCCCATTCGGGTATCATTGAAAAACTCATCAGCTTAAATGTCAACCCATACATCACAAGATGGGTTGCAAACTGGCTGAGTGACAGAACCCACAGGGTCAGAGCTGCTGGCGCCATGTCAGACTCAAAGCCTGTCACAAGTGGTGTCCCACAGGGCTCAGTCCTGGGCCCACTCTTGTTTGGCATCTACTTTTCAAGTACAAGCAAACACAGGAGGGTTATGGCTGACAAAGTTTGCAGATGACTGCAAACTGGGCCATAGTAGAAAACACATCTGACACAGATATCCTTCAGAAGGGTCTCACAGAAACGGATAACTGGTGCCAGAGCCACGGCCTAAAGTTAAATGCCAAAAATGCATAGTCATACCCTTCGGGAAAAACAAGGTTACCCCTAGCTACCAAATAGGTGGCAATCCACTGAGCACAGAAGAAGTTATCAGGGACCTGGGGACCCAGGTTGATAGTAGTCTGTCATTCGACACCCATGTAGCTAAAGTAGTTAGGAAGACCTTCTACATTGCCCACCTTATCATGAAGGGATTCTCATCTAGATCAAGGGAGGTCATAGTCTCCCTTTACTCATCACTCATCAGACCAATGATTGAGTACAATGCCCCATTCGGAATGTATCTGACCCGACACTTGCAGCAGCTGGAGCGGCCACAAAAGTTCCTCACCAAAAGGATAAAGGGTCTCAAAAATCTGTCCTATGCTGCCCGACTGAAAGAACTCCAGCTCTATTCAGTTGCTTACCGCTTGCTCAGAGGTGACCTTTGCCTAACATACAAGGCCATGTCAAACCCAGATTTGATGAATATGCTTCACCTCAAAAAGTCTAGATCCATCAGAGCCACAAGGGCGGGAGAGTTAAACCTTGACACGGCTATTAATAGGACGTGCTGGAGGGATAGATTCATCACCCAAAGACTCCCTATGCTGTGGAACAAAATCCCGGTACATGTGAGGCAGAGCACCTCGCTGGCCTTGTTCAAGAGAAATCTTGACCAATGGATGGGAGATCGCAGATATACCCCAGGGATTACCTCAGTGTCACTGCTCGACAGAGGCACAGCAAAATAATGGGTATAGTTCCCCATACTAAAGGGGTGGCGTAAGCCACAAAACGATGGGCTAGGCTTGTAAATGCCCTCGGGCAGATAGCCTAGTATGAACCTATGAACCTATGAACCTATGAAGATGTGGTGGCTGATTGTCTTAAGACACTTTTCGGCCAAGACCCTAGAGGCAGGTGAATGGATGGTTAGAGGGCTGGATATTCTTCCTTGCATGACAAACTGTGTAAAGAGACACTGTGTAAAGGAGTTTTTTTTAAAGAACTCTGGTAACTAACTAGTCTTTTATTTATTTTAATGCTGTAGCTGTAATACATATTAAATCACATGTTCCTAAATAATGCTATACTGGCAACTGAGCAGTGGTTCCAAAGATGTTAACTATGTACTTCTAAGCACTGGTGTAAAGGATAGCAGTGTGCTGAAGTTCAGTGATGTACCACATTTCTCTGGTATTGCATATTTTGAAAGAGTAAATAATAGCACAGGAGTCAAAGATGTTTTGTGCAACATTTGACATTTGATTACAAGGTAAGTCACAAACTGTTACGTATCCGAAAGATATGACTTGTGACTGTTCTTTAGCCCATGAAAAACAACTTCCATGCTTTAAAAAGTATACTGCATAATTTCTTCATTCTATTTGTAGTAGTATGTATCCAATGTAATAGGCAATGATGAACAGGCATGGTCTTGAAAGGCACATTTAGCTTGCACTCTCCAGTGCTGTTTGCTGATTCTGAGTTTCAAGCTACACCTTTACATGACTTGCATTAATTAATGCTGCAAACTTTCTTTTCTCTGTGAATCTTACCATTAACAAACTGAGTGAAACCCCCAAATTCTGCCAGTCACCTTGTATATGCACAGATGTACCAGATGAGAGGAATGCTTTTTCCAGCAATCTGTGAGTGTGTAGAAGCTGTGGCTGAGTCATTTGTAGTTAGCAGGAATATCACTTCATGGCTGAATCAAGGATTTGCTCTGAGCATTAATCTAGTCTGTATGAATGCTTGTCTCAGCATGGCAGAAATATAAAAAAGATAGCTGCTGGTGATGAAACTGGGGAGGGCTAGAGTAAAGATTTGGGCTTGAATAGCAAAAATATTCCCAAGGATTCAATAACGCCGATACTAAGTGTACACTGTTCTGAGTGAACAGACAACACAGACATAACTCACACCATCTTACTCCTAATTTTAGTTTTCTTACTGATATTCATGCAGCTTTAAATATTGACAAGGATTCATAAAGGTTACCACAAAGTGTAGACTACATGTACCCATACTGTAATCTTTCTGAGTGACTAGAAAGCACAAAAAATGAGATAAGAATGTTCTTGAATACGTATCATTTACACTTAGTGTACACTTAATGTAGGCTTCATTGAATCTGTCCCATTGTTTTATATATTTCCAGTTCATCAAAGTCAAATATGGCAAGTCACCCTTTATTGCCTACTTCAAGCTGGGCAGCACTGTAGTGTTTGGTAGGGAAGTACTTCAACTTCCCAAATAATGCATGAGCCAGTTTGCCTAGACCTTCATTATTTCTGGTGGAATATAATTATAGTATGTGGTTTATTAAAGGGAGAAGGTCTCATTCATAAGGGAGCCTGACGATTATAACCATGTTCTTTAAAAAAGAAAAATGGTATGAAGCTCGTAAAAATGAGCCAGTTTAATTTCATATATGCAAGGTTCAGTGCATGCTGAGTGTGTAGTTGATCCCAGCCTCATTTTAATTAGAAAATTACTTTTGCATTATTGAGCTAGGGCTATGCAGGGTGCACTGCCGCTCTACAGAACTGCATGTGCCAGACTTTGGAAAGCAGGGGTATGCTTTCCAGCCAGTAAATTATATTTTAAATCTTATGTTAAAGTCGCTATATTGAAATTATTAAGACTGACTCCAGCAGTAATGTAATGTAATATAAAATGAGTGTTGTATTTACAAATTACTGTTCTTGAAAAGTAATTTTCAATGGATTGCTGTTTACATTTCACTAAAAGTAATCACTAATCATTTGCTGCTTACTTTTTAAAAACAACAAGGCATTCTTTGGCTATGTCAAGAATCTAAGTGGCAATGTTCAGATCTGCTCAGAGTTAGTGCAGAATGGCACAAAATACACTGAACCAACCGATATCGTCAACATCCTGGCAGACAAGTTCAGTGCAAACTTCATTCCCAAAAGGTCTCATAACCATACCAGAAGAATGTAGAGCCCCTGAAATCACAGACACTCAGGTTAAAACAGCCCTCTCCAAAGCCAAAAACACAGCATCACTGGGACCGGACGGTGTCCCAGGCTGCGTTCTACATGAGCTTAAAGACGAACTAACCCCTCACCTAAACACATTGGTCAAACTCAGCCTCTCCACAGGCTATGTGCCCATAGAGTGGCGCACAGCAATGGTTATTCCGCTCCACAAAGGTGGAGCCAGAACAGACCTCGGGAACTATCGCCCTATAAGCCTGACTAGCTTGGTGTGCAAGGCTATGGAGCGCATCAAAATGGAACTCATTAACAGAGACATTGGAAACCTCCAAACACTGGACCCTACCCAGTTCAGCTTTGTTAAGGGCAGATCATGCCTCCTAAACCTGGTGGACTTCTTTGAGACAATTACCAAGTCTATAGACTTTGGAAAGGTGGTACACACAGCCTACCTAGACCTCACAAAGACCTTCAACACCATTCCCCATTTAGGTATTATAGACAAGCTCACCAGCCTGAACATAAACCCCTACATCACAAGATGGGTTGCCAACTGGCTCACAGACAGACCCACATGGTGAGAGTTGTGGGAGCTAGGTCCGACTATAAACCGGTTACAAGTAGCATTCCCCAGGGCTCAGTCCTAAGACTCCTCCTGTTTGGCATATACTTCTCAGAGGTACAGGCAAGCACAGGAGGACTATGGCTGACTAAGTTTGAAGACGACTGCAAACTAGGGGCTATAATTGACTCTCCAGCTGACACATACATCCTCCAAAAGGGTCTCACTGAGACAGATACCTGGTGTCAAAATCATGGCCTCAAGCTAAATGCCAAAAAGTGCATAGTCATCCCCTTTGGAAAAAACAAAGTACCCACAAACTACCACACAGGTGGTAGTCCCCTAAATGTGGAAAATGTAATAAGGGATCTAAGGACCCAAGTAGATAGCAGTCTCTCCTTTGATAATCACATTACCAAAGTGGTTAGAAAATCCTTCTTTGTGGCCCACCTAATCACAAAAGGGTTCACATCCAGATCAAAAGAGGTCATTGTGCCCCTCTACTCATCACTCATCAGACCCATCATAGAGTACACAGCCCCATTTGGGATGTACCTTACAAGACACCTGCAACAGCTGGAAAGACCATAGAAGTACCTCACCAAGAGGATCACTGGCCTCAAACAGATGCCCTATGCAGCTCGACTGAAGAAACTTCAGCTGTACTCGGTTGCATACCGCCTACTCGGAAGTGATCTCTGCCTGATATACAAGGCCATGTCTAACCCAGAATTGCTGGACCTGCTCCACCTAAAGAAAACCTTATCCCCTTGAGCCGTATGCTCTAGGGATCTAAACCTCACCACAACAATAAATAGGATGTGCTGGAGGGATAGATTCCTGTCCCAGAGACTTCCCATGCTTTGGAACAAGATTCCAGTCTACATTAGTCAGTGCTCCTCGCTAACAGTCTTCAAGAGAAACCTTGACGAGTGGATGGGAAACAGAAAGTTTACCCCGGAGATCACTTCAGTGGCTCTGCTGAACAGAGGCACAGGGAACTAATCTAAAGGGGCGGCGAAAGCCAACACATTCTGGCTAGGCTTAGAAATGCCTTCGAGCAGATAGCCTTGTACCTACCTATGAACCTATAGCTCTGTCCCAACATACAAATTATCACTGCCATTTTTTTTCTCTTTCTCTCACATTTTATAGAATGTTTTTGAATTATTTACACTTAAATCATTTGTAGTAACCTAACAGTAATATGACCAGTTTTCATAGTTTTTAAAATCCTGGCAGATATTAATATCACCAGCACCATCCATGTTACAAAGACAATATTTGTCATTTTCTTTGCTCTGGCCTAACTCTGTATATGGTATAAAATAATACTGCAGATATCAAAACTGTTGTATATTTTCTTAATAGTTTGCAAGTGTTTTGTCTATTCATCATCATGCATTCCCCCACTGTCAGTCTCCTTTTCTTTCTCCCACTCTGACATTTTCCATTATGCCCCTGTTTAGTAACATACCAGAAAGTATTAAAATATTGTGTGGTATCGAATATCATTTGCTAACAGCAAACAGAATGCTGTCACATTTTTCCTTTGACTGCTTGAAATCTATTTGCTTAGGTTTCCTGTTACCTGTTTGATTAAGTTTTGTCACAATGTGTTTTTCTTCAAAATAATCTTCATGTGTCTCATTGATAGTGTAGAATATATATCAAAATACTTTCCGAAATTTAACTACAAATGTGAACAAGGATTTCATCTCAGACCTGTGTTTTTCATGTATCAGAACTTTCCCTAGATTTTGTTGGAATATATTTCCAAAGTGTCTCAAAGTAATTTTGAGGAAATTTTCAAATCCAATCTAGGGAGCTATTCAGAAGTGTTTAGCTCATGGAGCTACACATAGATGGTGATGTGCAGCAAGGGCAGCGATTCAGAGACAGTGTAATTGCACTGTGGGAGAAGTAGCACAGAATTCATGGTATGTAAAACACAGAATATTGGCATGCAAATAAGTGCCATCATGCTAATGAGACTGCATATGTAGATGGTGAAATCAAACAATGCAAAGTCATTCAGAGACACATAATTCTATGGCTAAGAGTCACAGTGTTCATCTATTCTGAATGCCAGGATTTCTCTGTGTATAGTAGCTTCACTCACATTTTATTACTAGGAATAATCACAGCCGTAGCACAACGGAGCAGTGAGTAACATTATTGCCTCACAGCAAGAAGTTCTTTGGTTCAGTTCTCAGTTGGATTGCCCTCTGTGTGAAGTCTGCATCTCCTTTATCTGCTCACATGGGTTTTCTCTGGTTGATTTTGTTTTCCTTCCACATGCCAAAGATGAGAAGTTGGTGGATTAGACACTTAAAATTGGCAATAGTTGTGTGAGTGTGCATGCGTGTGTGTGGTATGGAAGAACAAACATGGCAGGGCTAGTGACACGGTGGTTTGAACATTGGCTCTAATTGATGGTCACTGTTAATGTGACACCCCAACCCCATGTGAAAAAATGGGAAAAAGAGGGTTATGGATCTATGGATAAGTGAATGGAATAGTAGCAGCCTTAGTTGAACAAATGTTAGTGGCCACTGTTAAAGACTGTGCCCATGATATTGAACTCTGTCATGCTCTAAATCACAGGTGAGTCCACCAGAAACTAACATACCATCACCTGTACAACCAGGACATTGTATGTCACTATCTTGTGGACAGAGACACCATATGGGAGTTAACAGACATGTGACACCAACACAAGGAATCAAGAGGGATGCTTGGACTGCCAATCTTTGTGGTCACTAAGGTTTATGTAGCATTAGCAATCCTTGCTACACTAAACTTTTAGTATCCAGTGGATGAAACATTAGGGGTTTCAGAAGTGTTACGTTTGCAAATCTTACACCATTTCCTTGATGTGATGCTGCAGCATGTGGAGGAGCATATTTGGTATCCACAAATAGCAGAAGAAGGAGCTAACACTATGCAGGCATTTTAAAATATAGCCTATTTCCTCTGATATCCCTGGGGCTGTTGATTGAACCCACATTAACATCATGGCCTCTTCACACTGCTTCTGATGCATCAAGTTCGTCAGTTGCCAGGTGGTGTGCATTGCACAAGCTAAATTATATAGAAGTGGGTCTGCCTGCCACTCAAGCAGTTCCCATGATTCCCACATCTGCCATGCATGCACCTTCTGGCATCATTTCATGTGGTGACTTCCCACAGGGTCATTAGCTGTTAGATTCACATTTTGCAAAACACATAGGCCAAGATATATGGTTCCCATCTAAGTAGGCAACAGGTCACTTATAATAGTGTCCACTGTTGTGTGTTGCATGTGATGCTGAATATGCCTTGTTGTCATGGATGATGATGCTTATCTGAAACCCCAGACCATGGCTGAGGTGGCATACAACACTTCATATTCACTGACACAGAACATTGTTTAACATGTGTTCATGTAACATTATTTAACATGTGTTCAGATTAGTGGAGGGATGCTTCTGCTGCTTGCATACATTCAATGGTGTTCTGCAGTATACATCTGAGATCTGCAGTCTGTTAGTTGTGCTGTACACTATATTACACTGTATAGTTGTAAGGAAGAAACTGTAACTTGGAAACATTGCAGTATTTCCTGAGAGACGTATTGCAGGAGCAGCAGATGATGAGACAGGGGAAGATTTGTTGGAAGAACTTGATGTAGCAAAACCTTATTCAAGGCAGAAGTGGGCAAAATACATTGTGGCAATTTCTGGTTCACAACTACGGGCCATTATAACAACATCACAGAATAAAGCTGATACATTAAGAAATACACCCAGGCTGTGGCACTGATGGGCCAAGCTGTGCATCAGATGTACCATATATAGGCCAGATAGATGGTTAGGTAACAGTCATAATTTACAGAGCTGGGGTATGGCATAGTGGCATTTGGCAGTAATGCTATCATATGGGTAAGAGGAACTCGTGGATAGCAGGCTTGGGTGAATCAAGGATTACATCCTCCAATGTTGAGGTGCATCTTCCATGCGGTGAATTTTGACCAGGTGTATTGTGTGGCCCTTCAGTTTCAGGGCTGGATACGTTTTGCATGAGAGATGGCATAGCACATTGGGACCTTGTTTGGGAACTATCATGTGGGCTCTCCACCATATTGGGAGCCAGTAGGTGGATGGTATTCATCACTCTGGGATCTCCATGACTAAGTGTGGCATTTTGATGGTTAGCAAACTGTAGGGATGGTGCAAAATCTTAAGAACCAGAGGGACTGGCTTGGTGAGGCATCCCATGTGTGCAGCCAGATGAGAATTGTTGGCCACCACAATGAGATTGAATACAACCAAGTGTGGTGGCTGCAGTAGGAAAAGGTGATAGTGATCCATTCACTGAAACATTGTGCACTACCTGTGTTACTCCAGCCTGTTACCATATACCTTACTTGTACAGCCAAGGCAGTTATAGTATGCAGAGACACAATAGGTGGTGTTTGCCACATGCTTTGTGAATTTACCATTGGAGTTAATGTTAGCTAACAGTGACATACATGTTTGCTGCAAATCCATGTATACCATGTTACTCTGCATTTGCTGCAGGTTGTCCAATAGTCTATGCTTCTGTTAAATGTTCTCACATAGGCCATGCAGCAGGCACTCTATCTCTACCAAGGTGTGTGTGTGTGTGTGTGTGTGTGTGTGTGTGTGTGTGTGTGTGTGTGTGTGTGTGTGTATCTGCACATCTGATGATTGATGCCAAGAGTAATACCTAGGTCAGGGAAAGATCTGGAGTCATGGCAGTGATAGCCACCAACAGTCGTCTCCTCCTGTGGTGGGTGCACACACATTAGAGGCATTGTATTGGATAGATGACACCCATGGTGATGACTCTTATGTAGCATGGATGGAACTTATACTGACAGGACATCCAACACTAAACATAGGAGATGCCAGACGTTCGTTCTTCCCATCCACTATCACCTAACATGTGGGAGATATATGCATTCTTTCCAGTTTTTCCTTAGCTAGCAATGACAGTGTGTCATCGGACTGTGCCATATGCACATTGCCATTTTCCTTAGCTGCACGTGTTCTGCTTAGATATGTGCTGTCCTGTTATGCAGGACTCTCCACCAGTAGGACATGTAAAAGCATAAAGACAAGCACACCTGTAGCAGTGCTGGAACATATGCCTTACTCCTGCCATCCCATGGTGCATATCAATTTTGTGAATATCATATGAACACATACATATCTTGTAGTGCAGGGTGTCACAGTTAGAGCTTAAGTGTACCTAGAGAACAGTTATGCCTGTGCATTATTCTGAATTACTCTTTATGATGTGTTGGCCAGTGTAACCTATAAATGTACCCGCTATTAGTGACCTAATGTATCCCCAACAGATACTTTGACAGTCATTACCATCCCAACTCCCAAATCCAAGTTAGTATCAGGTACAAATATTTGCTTAACTGCCCTTGACAGGGTTACAAGAAACTCTTCTACTTCTGTGAGACAATTCTATATGTTAGTGGTCCACCTCTTGTGGCGGACCTGTCTTTGTCAGTGTCTTTTGCCTTGGTCTTGGCACGAATTATCATATTGGTGATCCTGTTATATGCACCTTTTCTAGTGTTCTGTTGTGGTTTTTAACAGCACTGATATTCTGCATCACCTGTTCCTGGAAAGCCTTGTCAGTTTTACCTTTGCACAGCAGTGTGTTTAGGCCAGCATTAAGTCCTGTGTCTCTTCGGTGGTGAACTTTTCCAGCTATCACTGCTGTCATGGGCCCATAGCACTAAGGGCATTGCACACACTAGTCAGAGAGAGAGAGAGAGAGAGAGAGAGAGTGTGTGTGTGTGTGTGTGTGTTTGTGTTTGTGTAAAATTGTCCTTGGATAACCCCACTTAAAGTACTGCCCCCTCTCTCTGCTATATACTTCTGCTTTTTAGCTATGTCTTTTCCTACACTGTTGCATACTGGCAGCAGTAAAGGGCAATTTATCACTACCCATCTTTTTGTGGCACTGTGCTGATAGTCAGTAATACTGTGCACATCCTGTGCCTCGCTCATCCATGTATACACATAACCATGCCTTGACCTCTGTACAAGGGCTATTGTTTCCACTGTAGCATGTATTGCAGTCTGAGCAGATAGACCACATTGTGCCAGCCTCATCCCATGGGACATTTATTTGTCATGCCCTTTGTACTATGTTCATTGTCATAGTGATCCCCCCAGCTGGAAATTTACCTGTCTTGCCCTTATGCTTTATTGTAGGTCTTGGTGAGTCCTCAGAACTTCCCTAGCTAGATATTCAGCTCTCATTCCCATGTACTGAGCTTTCTGTCATGGTGAGTCCTCCCAACCTGATATTTGTCTGCCACACCCATGTACTGTGTTACCTCACACAATCTGCCATTTGCTATTTTTTCCTGTTGCTACCATGTGCAGTGGGCGCTAAGTGTAGTGCATAGGTATATTACTAGGTGCCTTGTCTTCTTTCACTATTCCTGTATCTCCCTTCTTATAGTCCTGACTTGCTTTTCAATATGATAGCCATGGTTTTATTACCTTAACACTGGCCTCATAGCATGGAAATTATGATAATAAAGTAACACTGCAAAACATTTCTGAATCACTGCCATAATGTATTGCACTATGACACTCAGCAGTACCATGCTCATTCATGCCTTTCATCCAGCTAATGGGGTATGCACATCATACTCATGCATGGACACTGCAAAGCAAGCCTGTAGTGCTGCAACTGTATACCAGTGGTACTTTCACTGACGTACCATTGCTGCTAAAGGATGCACACAGCATGATGTACAAATGTGTATCCATGTATAGAGAACAACCATTTTTAGTCCTTGTGAAGACCAATAGAGTGGGCATAGCCTGTACAGGTGCTGTGTTCAACAGGGTGCTACCTGATGCAGCCAGAAAACAGATATTTTTACATTTGCTATACAAGGACTATCAGGATGACGTGTTGATCCATTATGTAAGTTGGATGCCTGACTCTGCTTGCGAGGACAGTGAGTGATTCCCCTGGCATCATCCACACTGGTGAACAGTGCAAGCATTACTATAGTAACCTGTTGATGTGCCATACTGACATTCTGTGTCAACAGAAGGCAGAGGTTAGAGAAAGTGTGCCAGATGTCTTTTTTTTTTTTTTTTGCAGGTGGGATCTATTGTCTTTTTGTTTCTTGCCTTCTTTTGACAGAGTCACAGTGTACTGAATCATCTCTACTTTCTTTTACACCAGTTGAGGAGAGTTTAACAAGTGCAGCTTTCTCAGGAAAGCTGAGAGGCTGTCCAGAAGGGTGAAGTACATATACTAAGACCATAGCTATATCATGCTATTGTAAATCTATTTCTAACATATATGTGTATTTTATTTTTTGAATCTATTTCTTCTCATCCTTCTACATGTCTGGCTGTAATTCAGGATCTAATATTGTCATTTTCATTTATTCCTCAACTGTGGGGCTCGGATCTGACTTGACAGCTGCTGGAACACTGAAGGTCTTGAGCTCCTCTCTTACCTGTAATACACTAGTCTCTTAGCATACCTCAGATCTCATTTGCTGCTTTCGCGTTCGGACATTGGTCACTGTTAGCTCTTGAGTTATAGCTTGTTTTTTGTGAGTAATACTAAAATCCTACTTATTATATCCTTATTATAATCTACTTATTCTTTTTCATTTAAACCTGTCTTGCCCTTATTACACTATTTAGTGTATTTTTCTAAATACCGTTGTTGGTATTTTCTCCCTTTCTCTTTCCTTTCCTCTACCTTTGAGGTAGTCATTTTAAGTTACCATTGCTGGTAATACTTCCTTTTTCATAACTAGTTTAAAGTTAAAAAAAAACTCTATCTTCTTTCTTTATCTTATCTGCTACTGTTTAATTAACAGTGTCTGAAAAACCTTTGGGTTTTAAAAAATGTAAGCCCTGTGGCCATAAATCCCTTTGTTGGATGCACACAGGTTGTGCATTTATTGTTTAGGCCCAGCCCATTTAAACTCTGCATGCGATGTATGTAAGGCCTTTAATGCAAGGGCCCTTACATACCCCAAAAACAAATTAATCTTAAGAGGATTAATGCCCTCTATCCTCTGATTCAGCATCTGGAGCCCAAAAAAAAGCTGATAAACGGGGTTCCAAGCTCGGAACCGCCTCTAAAAATATCTAAATTGTCAGATCCAATTCAATTAGATCTGAAGACCAAACCATCTGATCCAAAATCTATGACGTCAGATCTGGTCCTGTCTGATCCAAAGAAACACAAGGATAGGTCTCTTTGGATGGTCTCCTCCAACTCTGGATATGATATCTTCCCATCTCCCATTTCCTTTCCTGGAAAGATGCCACCACTCCAGGACTTCATCCATTGCTTCCTGTTCTCGATCTTCCAGAAGTATGATCAAAGCAGATGTGGATAGGACGATGAGGAATTTTCTCTCGATGCAAATTCAAATGGGGATTCTCCTGGCGCCTACCTCATCGGGTCTGGAGACCTTCATCAGTACTACTCCATCTATTTTGTCTCCTTCTCCAATCTAACCTTTGGTTTTAGAGCAATTGGATTCAAGATTCTCAGATCCATTTGTACCAGATCCGAAGATCCTTGTATCTTCCACTCCGCTACCATCTCTGAGTGGACCAGCTCTGAGCACGTTTGAGCCAGGTGACTCTCAGAACTGTAGTGTCAGCACTGGATCTGAGGTGTTGGAGTCAACTCTGACATTGTCGGAGCCATCTCTGCCCTTCAGAGCCTTGGCCCTTGATAGCTCAGCTGTGACCCCTAATTCGAGTTGTTTGCCTTCGGGTTGGAAGGAGACAGCAGTTTGAAGCATGTCTTCTTGGAGCCGACTTCTTCTTTCTCCCCGAGGCATTTTGCTTTTAAGGTAGTGGAGGGAGTTTTCTCTGCTGCAGGAAAAAGGACATACCCTTCCTCCTTGGCTCCTACTTCCAAGACCCAGTTATCTTTGCATCTTAAGCCTTCACTTGCTGCTCCACAGGGACAACCAACTCAAAATCTCCAGGATACCCCTCTTGATATCTTCTGATACTTCTCCAGAACATCCAGGTGAAGAAGTTCCTAGGAAGAGAAAGTGCAAAAGGAAGCACTTAAACTCTCCTCAAGAGTCTGTCATGGAGGTTACTGATTTCGATGAGGGAGAAGTGTCCCCAAGATCACCACCTAACAACGTCTAATTTGGAGACATATTAGAGATCCTCAGGCAAAAAGTTGATTGGTCAACTGACAACCCTTCCCAAAAGGAATCAGTATTCCTGGATGCCTTTGGGGCTAGCCCATCTTCTTCCTGGGTGATTCCACCCATGGATGAGCTCATTGATTTGATCTCTTGACAGGTGTGGAGGAAACCTGATTCCATTGAGCTGATCTCCAAGAGGCCAGACAGGATACTGACACCACCTAAGGAGAGGTACTAATCTATGAACCTATGAACCATTGAGCTGATCTCCAAGAGACCAGACAGGATACTGACACCACCTATAGACAGGGAATTTTGGAGCAAGGGAGTTCCAGTTGATACTATGGTCTTAGTGGTGGCCACAAAAAAGGAACTTGCAGGGCAAAGTTCCTCTGTTCATCCACCTAACAGGGAGTATAGGGTGTTGGACAGATTCAGGAAGTGTGTATATGCTTCAGTGACCTTTGCACTTCAGTCAGTGAACTCTTTGGGACACTTCAGCAGACTCCAGAGGGATTTGATTAAAGAACTCACCAAATCCGTCTCTGGGACCATTACTTCTGAATCAGAAAGCTCGATTGCCTCACAGTTGACTACCCTACAGTCCATTTCAAATTCACCCATGAGGCTCATCTCAACATGCAGCTGAAGGTATTTCCATTAGGAGGCATGGCTGGATGCACCTGTGTGATTTCACAGAGCCCTTAGAGTCTTCCTTTGTCAATACTCCCTTTGACGGAAGTTCTTTATTAGGCTCCAAGGTTAACGACACATTATCCAGGTGTGAGCAGGATGGTAAGACCCTGTCTGCTGTGAACATATGTGTTTCAGCTCCTCAAATGATCTTTTCTAGGAATTGAAGAGGTGGTTGAAAAATGTGGTTCAGAAAGTCCCAGGGTCTCTTCCATGATCTATGTGGAGATAATTCTCTCAAGGCAGAGGGGGTAACTCTAACAGAAGATGCCACTCACTCAGCAGAAGAGGCCCACAAAACTAAGAGTCTAGAGACACTTTCTCTGACAGATTCTATCAGCACTCCTGGAAGGAGGCCTGATTGTCCACCTCCGGAGGCAATCGGGGGTTGTTTATCCTTGCACCAGAGAGCTTGGCTAAGGATTGCAAAATATTTATGGGTGCAGAGGATTATTTCCAGAGGTTATATAATCCCTCCAACAGGGAACAAAATTCCTGATGCTCCATCCAGTCAGAGGAAAGCAGCAGCACTAGAAATAAAAAAAAGCTGCTAGAAAAAAAGAGTCATCCAAGAGGTCTCCCCAGACCAGAAAGAGTCCAGAACTTACTCAAGATTCTTTTTAGTGCCAAAGAAAATAGGGGACTGGAGACCAATTTTGGATCTCAGCAATCTGAATAAATCAGTTCAGTACACAAAGTTCCAGATGGTCATGGTTCAATCCATTCTGCCTTTTTTGGACGACCGGATGTGTTCCTCAGTAGATCTTTAGGATGCATACTGTCATATAAAAATAATAGACAATCCAGAAGATTCCTACACTTCCAGCTGGGAACCAGTCATTACCAGTTCAGAGAGCTGCCCTTTCATTCTCACCACAACCCCCAGGATATTCACCAAGTGCATAGCAGTAGTGACAGCTCACTTGAGACTGCAAGGATTCTGGATGTTTCCTTACTTGGATGACTGGCTCATAATCCCTCTGACCAGGCATCATATGAACAAAGTTCGAGATTATGTACTCTAGTTATGCTCCAACCTGGGAATTGCAATCAATAACAGCAAATCTCAATGAGAACCAACTCAAATATTAGAGTTTATTGGAGCTGTGTTTGACACAGTATCCTTGACAGCCTCCCTCCCTTTACCAAGGGTACAAACTGTATGATTACAGGTCAAAAAGATCATTTAAAATTCCTCTCTTTCAGCTCATTTGATCCTGCAAGCATTGGGGTCAATGTCTGCTGTGATAGTTTTGGTTCTGTTAGCAAAATACCACATAAGAATTCTTCAGTGGACCCTAGAGATTCAGTGTCTTATTCTTTATCAACCCTTATCCACCGAAGTCAAGATAACTCAGGTTTGCAAAAATTACCTCCTTTGGTGGATTTACTCCGATCAGATAATGTAAGGTTGCCCCTTCACTTTCCCTCAGCCAAAGTCCATAGTTACCACGGATGTTTCCCAGATGATGTGGGGGCGGGGCAATTCATGGGAAAGACACTCCAAGGCACATGGTTTCCTGACGAGGCCAACATGCATATCAATGTCCTAGAAATGACACCAGTCCTCCTATCATTGCAGGTCTTCCAAGACACTCTCCTCTTTGGGACCATTGCAGTTCAAACAAACAATATGGAAGTAGTTTGGTGCATCAACAAACAATTATCTCCTGTGTCAAGAAGCCTTGAGAGTGTGGCTATGGGCAACCTCATCCAACACACATTCTGGGGAAATCCAACGTGATAGCAGAAAAATTAAACAGGTCCATTCTAATGCCTCATGAGTGGTCTCGCAACATGAAAATGACAAAAAAGATATTCTGTCTGTAGGGCCAACCTTGCTGTGATCTCTTTGCATCTCCCCTCAACAGCAAGTGCAGCAGGTTCTTTGCCCTTGTCCACCCAAGGGGGGAACCACTGGGAGACACTCTTCTCCAAGATGGGCTCCTGATCTCCTTTATGCCTTTCTTTCAGCACCTCTAATCCCCAAATTTCTTCAGAAAGCATTTCAATTGAAGAGCACAGTCATCTTGATTGCTCCTTATTGGCCGATTTGTTTTTCCTTTCTTTGGCCTCATCTGCTTCACCAACCATGGATTTTACATCCAGTTCCAGACCTTCTGTTTCATCTGACAAACATGATTCACCTGGACATCTTAGGCCTGAAAGTAACCACATGGTTTCTCCACTTCCATTGATAGCAAGAACCCAGGCTCTCTTGCCCTGTCTGCCTCATCCTTTTAACTTCCCACAAAGCTTCAACCAGAAAAATTTACAGAAGGAAACAGAGAAGGTTTGTTATTTGGGTGCAGTAGAATGACATAAATCCTTTTTCATTGCCAGTACCTAAAGTTCTGAGTTTTTAGCTACAGTTTTTAATGAAGGTGTTAGTTCTTTGACTTTAAAAGTACAACTAGCTGCCATTTCTAATTTTCACACTGGAGTAAATTTGTCCTTAGCTTCTTCCAAGCTTTGCAAGGCCTTTATAAGGGGAACCTTTCTTCTTAGATCCCCTTTTAAAGACCCTACTCCCCTGTAGGATTTGAATTTGGTTTTAAAATTGTTGACCCACTCTCCCTTTGAACCATCAGCCAAGTGTGAACTAAAAGTGTTAGCCTGGAAGGCTGTCTTTTTAGTGGTCATTACATAAACTAAAAGAGAATCAGAACTTCAAGCCCTATCTTCTAAGCCTCCTTGTTTGATACGAACTAACCCATCCTTCCTTCCTATGGTGTTGTCTGAATCCAACATAAATCAAACTATCAGCCTTCCAGTTTTCTTTTCAAAATTTTCAAACAAAGAAGAGTATATGTTGCATCTGCTGGATGTTCACAGGGAGTTACATTTTTATCTGCATATGACAAGAAATTAATTTCAGGAAACCAGATTAATTATTTGTTTCATTTTCAGATTCAAAATGGGCAAATCAGTTTCTAAAGTAACCTTAGCCAAATGGTTACCTGATTGTATTTAATTTGTTTACAAAAAAAATTAGGTTTGCCTTTGTCAAAAAAGTCTAAACGCTCTTTCTACCAGGTCTATGGCAACCTCTTCAGTATTTTTATCCAGATCTTCATTGGATGAGATTTGTACAGTTGCAACTTGGGCTAACATTCATACCTTTATTGCTGATTACAAATTAGATCTGGTCTCTAGGGAAAAGCAGCCTTCAGCTCAGCGGTGCTCAAGAATATCCTTTCATAGGGTCCTCCTGGGATTTAGGTAGCTGGAGACTCTTTCCCAATAGTTGAAGAATGAATGAAAATAACATCAGATAAAAAGGTTTGTACTCACCGTAAAGTTCCATTTGTGATGTCCATTTTCATTTCTTCCTTAACTTTCCTCCCTCCAACCCCCTACCACTTTGACGTCTGGAAGGATTAGAAAATGCTACAGGAACCGGTGTTTCTTTATTTGAGCTCCAGATACTGGTATTTGTTATTTACAGTATTGACTATACAGTGAGCAACGATCTGAGATATGGTAGGGGACTAGTACATTATGGGTAAGAAAGGAGCACAAGAGCTTCAGTGTTCCACAAGTTATAAAAAGCAGCCGAGTCAGATCTGAGGTTTGGATCCGAAACTAATAGTTGAGGAAGATTGAAAATGGACAACACAGATGGAATGTTATGTTGAGTACATATTTTTTTTTATGGAGCAGCAGTAGGCACCTGTATTTCCACCAGCTGACATGTCTGGTACTGGTTGCCAGGCTTGAATCTTAGTAAGGCAGTGAAGGTCACCCTGCAGAAGATGACCTGGGGGGACACAGTGGAGGATGACAGAGGCTTCTCTTCTTCTGTGTCAGAAGGTTACCCCTTAGTCACCTGACATCTGGTGCGGTGGCTAGTCATACATGAGGTTTGCATTCAGTTGAACGTCTGTAGTGGGACAATGGAGAGCCTCCTGATGTAGGAGTTGTGTGACCAGAAAAGTCCCAACCATCGGACTACCAGAGTGAGATTCTGTCCATGACGTCAGCCACGGAGGTGACTACCACTGTAGTAAGCTGTCCTTCAGGATAGTCAGATAGACCCACTGTACCTTGGTCTATCCCATATCTTGCTATTCCCCTCTCTTACGTGTCATTCCTTATACCCTAGGCCAGCCTCCCCCTTTCTGTATGTTTGCATCCTTCCATCTTTTGTGTCCACTGCACACATGGTCCTTATTAACTTTCCCATCTAACCTTCTTTTTGTAAAGTATAAAATTAGCACCCTCCTCTAAAAATGCCCTTCTTTGTCTCAACCTATCTTTCCTTAAGGTTACCCTCCTCTTTGTGTTTCTTCTTCTTGCTGTTTCCCCTTTTTTGTTTTTACTCTCTCTCTCCTTTTCTTCCTTGTTTATATAATGGATTGAGTTGGCACTTGTTGTGCTGGCCCTCTGTGTTCTTCTCAGATTGTCCAAATTGCCTTTGTGAGGTGTTTCATTGCATATGTGAATGCACACAGCATTGGCCATACCATCTTACTGTCATGTTAATTGCGACTGCTGATACACCAGCCACATCACTACTGTTCAGTAGTGCGACTGCTTGTGGTAACGTGACTGCTCTAGCTTACTATGCACCTTTTTCTCAGTGCCCCATTACTATGTTGGTCCTGCTGCTTTCTTTTGCAACATTGGGCCACGTTGATGTACATCATCTTTGATAATTATCTCTGTGTTGAAGTGTGAAATTTTTCTGAACATGCCCCTAGGATCCACAGATCCAGGCATAAAAATTCATCACTTGAACATAACGTTTAAGTCATTTGTGAACAGTGTGTTTTGAAAATGGGCTGCACATATAATCTTGATATGTTTATAGGAAGTAGAAAATGTTAACACTGGTTATCGAAATTAAGTTTCTTGGAGGCCAGCAGGTCAAAGGCTTGACAGTCAAATCTATGAATATGTGAATATCCTTTGCCTGTCTTTAACAGATACTAAGAGTCCTGTCACTGCTGGCCAACATGCAAAGAATATTCTGACAAAAAGCATAGGTGCTAACACCATATGCAGCATGTGCAGCTAGTTGCATGCATGTGACAGACAGTAGTTCTTATGCAAAGCACAGGGAAAACAGTGCCATACTGAAGAGAAAGGAGGGGAGTTGTGACGGGCTAATATTCACCAGCTTGTTGTAAATCTCATCACCTGTCTGTCTACCCAAAGATATCACCTCTGAAAATATAATTCTGGTAAAGCCCGTCTCCTCACATATCCATACATATCCTTGCATGTGCTGTACAGCGAGCAGTTGACACTAGTAAGCTGTATATCTGCCTGTGCGTGCTGCTCAAGTTCACACAACCCTCTAATGTGTGTTGGCTGGCCTCCTCACAAGTGCACTGTAGTGGCCTCCACTGTCATGGTTGTATTCAGTGATTGTACCCTCTACTTCTCTCAGCAGTTGGTCCATTTTTTAGCATGGCTCATTTGGCAAGGCTAGTACATCTAGAATGGAGTCAACCACTGGGGATGAGACCAAATTACATAATTTCATCTTTAGCCATTTAATGTTTCAGACTAATCCAGATTTAGAGAAGGCTTTTTAGTATTAAAAATGCAGCTAACTATGTGGGGCAACTCTGATTCCATTTTTTTTAAATGGGATTGCATAATTTTGTTAGTTCTTCCAAGTCTGAATTGTGACTCAGTTGCTGAAATTGCAGGGGGTGAGGTACAAGTTAGCAGTTAGTGCTGTCTCACCTATCCCAAGGAGATGGATTGGTGGGTCCAGTTGTCTTGCTTCACTGCAAACAAATGGGGGCTTACATACGAAGATGTTGCAGCCAGTAACTGGAGATGATGATTTGGCTTACTGTATCATAAGTTGCATGTGGTTGGGAGCACTCATATGTATGAGAAGGGCATAGTAGGCCTTCACAGTCAATCAGTCACTCATGTCAGCTAGCAGGGGCAGGATTAGGACCCACTGTGAAAAATGTCCACCTCACTGCTTACATTGTTGTATGTGGGTGAGAGCACAAAGCATCTCTGTGGTTGCCTGGATGATAGCCCACTTAGGTTGGATGTTCTCTGTGCTGGGGACTCCCCGAGTGGTAGGAGAATAAATGGGCTAAAGACCAGTGAAGGGGGCTATTGACCTGCTGTCATGGAAGCAAAAACTGCTTTGGAAAAATACTTTTTCTACCAAAGTCTGTTTAGACATATTGTAATTAACTGTATCACTTTATTGAGAAAGTTTTTTTAACAGAGCTAAAGCATTTATATGCAACAGCTTATGTCAGAGCTAGGTCTTCAAATAATGCTCACAAAATAAATTCCTGACTGAACTTCCTTTGGGTTTTACTGAACATAAATGATTTTTGTTTATGTTATTAACTTTGTCACAAGTTTCTTTTAAAAGTAATATTAATTTATGCATATGAGGTAAGAAAGTAGAGGTTTAAAATTTTTACAAATTTTTAATAAGAGTTTGTGATTGAAATTGGCCTGCAGTTTTCTTTTAATGTAAAATGTTACCTTCATTAGTTATTAATATTACCGTGTTTCTCTTCATATTTGAAGAAACAAATCAGTTAGGGATATACTGACTTAGTGAATAATTTTAAATGAACAGTGTTCTTAAAAGAACATACTCACATAAATCAGCAGTCCAACCAACTAAACCAACCAACTAAACCACAAATACGTTTACTTGGAAGAGCATTTGTGCCTAGGTGTTCAACTGCATTTATTCTGCTGCATTTGCTATTGCTTGTCAGTAGCCTGATAAATTGATGACAGTATTCTACTGAATTGCCACTTTATTTGAACTGTTTTTTACTGTTGTGATTGTAATCTTATGCACTTTGGATTTCTGGTGCTCTTGTGTTTTGTAGCATAGGCTGGATTCAGACCTCCTGAATCTGGACTGTTTTGTATCACTTGAACACTAAAACCCATTCTTCGCTGAGATACTGAAAGATCTGAGGCATCCTTTGCTCCCAGCTAACTTTAAATGCCTGTTTTTTGCACTTGCATAGCACTTTTAATTGTATTTGTATTCTACTGTTTGTTTGAATTGTCTAAACTGACTGTTTTTTTTGCCACATTTTACTATAAACTGTTCTAGTTCAGCTGTAGCATTGCCCAATGCCAGGGTTGCTGTTACTGGATCGGTTTTGTAACTTCTGAGCATCAAATTCAGGCCATCTTTGTCGGAGAGGGCCCTTCTGCATCCTTGTGGGAAGAAAGTGTTGTCTTGATCCCACCTGGTTGAGGGTGACTGGACTAGAGCTCAGAGAGAGCATCCTTATTGGCTAGTTTGAGTTAAAAGGGTTATTTCTTGTTTTATTTAAGCAGTGCATTTGCACTTATTTGCATGTAGCGCACCATCATGCACTGCCACATAGCGGTGGTTACCATTGTTGATTATAGATGCAAACATTCTGCTTGTTAAATTTTTCCTTAGCACTTCGCTTGTGGTCCTCCAGAAGTTTTTCATGGCCCTGCTCTACTGTCAGGTAGAACACTAAGGCTAGCCTCAGAGATACCAGCACACCTCTCACACTCTAGCCATTCCTAAGTGCAACCTCCTTTACTGAACATATAAAGCTACCTAACACTATGGACAGACAATTTCCCACAGTTTCTCCAGCCAACATGGCTGACATGGGCATCCTAAGCCAGTTTAGCAACTGCCTCATGTTCACTGATAACCCCTCTACTCCTAGTCCACACAAACTCAACATGTGAGAGATGCAACTATATTAACAACCTTGAATCAATGCTCTCTTGCACACCAGTCAGTACATATGACAATTACCTACATATGCTGAGGTTCACACCAAAAACATACCTAAACACAAGAGACCCCCCCCAAACATGCTACACATAATAGCTGTAGCACCAGTGTCTCACCTGTCAAGCCCTTAAGGCAAAACACAAAACCAAACATATTAGTCATAGGTGAATCCATTGTGAGACACAAAGATGTCCCTCTTACCAGGCTGGATAAAGAGAAGATCACGGTCAGCTGTCTGTCAGGTGCCAGGATCTGCCATTATCACACATGCACTCAAGCCTCTCAAAAACAAGTACTATTATGACTCTGTCATAGTCCATGTTGGTGTGAATGACTTGAGACATACCTCTCTGAACTATATGAAGAGAGACATGATTGAGCTCTCAGACTATGTGTCTTTACCTTCACCTAGGATGATGCCTCAGTGCAAACAGAAAATGATTGACTTCAATAATTGGCTTAGTTTCTGGTGTCATTCTGGGGGGATACAGTATCTGTCAGCCTGAGATGACATGATCAACAGACCGCGATGCTTTGCCAGATATGGTCTTCATCTGTCATTCCTGGGATTTTGGCTACTGGCTAAGGCTGTTGCCACCCCCTTAGTGGCTTTTTAGGCAGTGTCTCAAGGAAAAAATTCCCGATGTAAAAACTCCATCTAAAAACAACCTTAAGGTTATGCTACTAAATGCTAGGAGTCTTAACATGAAACTGCACTCACTGGAAACAGTCCTCACCCTGGAAGACTTAGACATTTGTGCATTCACGGAGACCTGGTTCAAGGCTGTGGAGAGCACCCCAACCACACATTCAGACCACAGACTGAAGGCATGAAAACTAAGCAGGCACTGTATTGATATTCATTAAAGAAAAATACACCACCAGATTGGTTAAACAGTACGATTCCCTGGAGATACTTCAGGTGCAGTTAACTGTTGGTAGGACACATATTCAAGTCATTGCCAGCTACAGAGCCCCCTCCATGAATCAGGACACCCACTCTGCCTGTTTGGATCTATTTGAGTCTATTAAGATACATCTGAACCCCCTGGTTTTGGGTGACTTTAACTATCCATCCATTGACTGGGTAAATTACTCATGCTCTAACTCACTTGCCCAAAGTTTCCTTGACTTTGTTAACCCCAGTGCACAAGACCAGCTGGTTTACACCCCCACAAGGGGTGCCAACATCCTGGATCTGTTGCTTACCAATATAGGGGACCACTGTATCACCCCCACTGTGAGGTCTTCCCTAGTGAGGTCTGACCACAAATCAGTCTCATTCGAAGTAACTATCACACTTGACCCCCTCCCCAGCAGCAACTAAACTAAAAAGCAGATTACAACCTCTTACATAATGGTATAAATATCTTTACTGCACCTCTCCCCTCAGATGGAATTGGCAACTATGCCAAGTTCTACACCAATGCTTTATGCAAGCACCTCTAATACTGTATTGAATCGGCCATACCCGATAGGACCAAAACAAGCTCCACAAAGAAGAGCAAACCTATCTGGTGAACAACTGCCATTAACAGCCCTTACAATAAGAGGGATAAATTGCTGTCTAAGGGTAAGAGGGAGCGAGCCCTAAACTGGAAACACTCCCTTCTCAGCTTAGACAAGCAAATAAGACTTCTTGTGAAGTCCTCCAAAGCAAAGTACGAATCGAAATTAGGTTCCTTAATTCAGAACAACCACAAGGCATTCTTTAGTTATATCTGTAACCTAACAGGAAATGTCAAGATTTGTGCTGAACTGGCACTTAATGATACCACATATACTGAGCCTGTGGACATAGCTAACCTGTTAACTGACAGGTTCTGTGAAAACTTCACCCCCCTCGTCCCCACCACACTTACCCCATTGCATCCCTACCACCTGTTTTCTACCTTGTATCTCTAATGAGTAGGTCATAAACGCCCTCTCTAAAGCCAAAAACACCGCATCTATGGAACCTGATAACATCTCAGGTTGCATCCTACTTGGGTTCAAACAAGAATTAGCAACACCTCTGGGTACTATTTTCAGTCATAGTCTAAACTCTGGCTTCATTCCAGCTGAATGGAAAATGGCCACCGTTATCCCTTTGCACAAAGGTGGTGCTTCCACTGACCCCGGGAACTATAGACATTAGCCTGACTAGCTTTATCTGCAACGCCATGGAGCAAATCATCATGGACCTTATCAAGCAAAGATATAGGTAATCTCCAAACACTTGACCTTACTCAATTTGTATTTGTCAAAGGGAGGTCATGCCTGTTAAACCTGGTGGACTTCTTTGAGACAGTCACCAAGGCCATGAATGAGGGGAAATCTGTGCATAGACTTAGCCAAGGGTTTTGACACTATCCCCCACTCAGGCATCATTGACAAACTCACCCAGCTAGGTATCAATACTTATATCATTAGATGGGTTGCTGACTGTGTTACTGATAGAATCCATATAGTCAAAATAGGGGAATCCACCTCCAACAGCAGACCTGTAAACAGTGGTGTTCCATAGCAATCAGTCCTGGGACCTCTACTGTTTGGAATCTATTTCTCTGAAGTACAAGCTAAATCTAAAGGTCTGTGGCTGACAAAGTTTGCTGATGACTGCAAACTAGGAGTGGTCACAGAATCTCCAAATGATATCAACATCCTACAAGAGGGTCTTACACAAACAAATGATTGGTGCCAAAGGTATGGCCTTAAACTCAATGGAAAAAATGTATTATCATCCCTTTTGGTAAGTACAATGTTCCTGCTAACTACCACATCAGTAACAACACCCTAAGTATGCACTCAGTGGTGAGAGACCTGGGCACATAGATTGACAGCAACCTTACCTTTGATCACCTTGTTTCCACAGTGGCAACAAGGGCATTTTATATTGCTTCATCTCATAAGTAAGGGCATTGCATCTAGAAAAAAAAGAAGTTATAACCTCTCTGTACTCTTCCCTCATCAGGCCAATAATTGAGTACAGCTCCCCTTTTGGTATATGTACCTTTCCAAACACATGCAGCAATTGGAGAGACGTAAAAGGTTCCTCACAAGGAAAATTCAAGGTCTTCAGCATCTGTCCTGTGTAGATCATCTGAAATCGCTTTCACTTTATTTTGTTTCATACCGACTGCTCAGAGGCTATCTATGCCTTGCATGTAAGGCAATCATTGACACTGTTTTATTGGAAATACTGCATATCCTCAAGTCAAATGGTACACGGGTTACTCGCTCTAAAGACCTTAACCTGGTATGTGACATTAATAGAACCTGCTGGAGGGACAGGTTTGTCTCGCAGAGGTTACCACACCTTTGGAGTGGACTCCCGCTTCATGTGAAACAGAGCACCTCATCGTCCCTCTTCAAATGCAATCTGGATGATTGGATGAGTAACCGTAAATTCACCCCAGGAGCTCCACCTGTGTCCTTTTTGGACAGAACAATGGGTGCTGATCATTGAAATAAGCGTGGAACTGGGCTAGGCTTGTAAGGGTCCTAGGGCCATTAGCCTAGTAACTTCCTATGATCTTATGTTAAGGTCCCTATTTCCATTGTAGCAGAAAATATAAAGGGCATCATATTACCTTTTAATTTAAGTAGTGGGAAATTATTATTTTTATTTTTATTATGGTGCATTTTTATAAAACATAAAACACAAAGGCTTTTGTGCTCATATATATTTGACACTGTGTTTGCTCCCTGTTCTAGGTTGTAACTGAAAAAGAAAACACTTCAACGAATCAAGTACTTGCACAAACTCTGTACCAAAATAAGGAAACTACACTCCTTCGCGCCTCAAAAACATCCAATAAAGAGACTGGTAACACTGGAATAACAGACTTTATTAATGAACTTAAGCTTCTTTGCGAGCTTTTCGTCAGTTTAAAATTCACCAACTTCCCCAGAAACACTGAAAGTATAAAAACGGAAACAACGTCACTTAAAACACCACTCATTTAAATACCCTTTCATAATGATTAAAGCAATAAAACAAGTTAACGACGTATAAAAACGCTAGAAATATTTAGAAAAAACATTGGCATACCACTGTATAAAAGTATGAAAAAATATGAAACATGATTCCCTCGTACTAAATACAGTATATCTTACTTCTGCTTGAAATAAAAATATATAATTAAAAATCATTATAAAAATCGCAACACGTGAGTCCATGATATCCCACTAGTTAAATCTAATAGTGTTCTATTGAACAATCAATATATAATCCCTAGTGCTGATGAAATTAAAATAAAGTGAAAACAACAATAAAATGAAATAGAATAACTAATGATATGCCCTATCTCATGAGGCTGTTTAATCTCAATATGCAAGAAATAGACAACCTATCATTGATACTCGGGTGGTGGCAGGCATTGAATCTTAGTTGCCATAGCAGCTCTCTTCCCTCTAAAATGATAGAATCAACGGCAGCCCTGCCATCCGATCTAACATGATGAATGATAGTAAATGAGAAAAGGTGGGAAGGATTTTCCTTTGTGTTTTGCCAATGCATTTTCTACCTTACCTTTTCTAATTGCGTATGTATGTTCGTAGATACGCTCATTTCGTTTCTGTCGGTCTTGCCGATGTAGAAAACTGGGCAATGAGAACACTGGGCTAAATAAACAACTCCTGAACTGGTACAGTTGAATCTACCTTGAATAGTATTATCTAAATTCTCTGATGACAAAAGATGAGCCCACCATAATAAACTTACAGTACCGGCACATGTTACATTTATACATGCCAGATCTTGCCAACATAGGCACATACTGAGACTCTAAGATATTTTTTAGGTTTTTACCCCTCCTGAATGTTATTTTGGGGAATTCCCTTGCATTTGCCATACACAACCCATATTGCATGAGGTAACTCCAATTCTTATAAATAATAGAAATAATATCCTTTACATCCACATTATATGTGAGAATAAGACTAAAGGGGTGGATTGTCTTGCTAGCTTTAACTGCTGGACTTGTATTCTCACTGGTATTGGAAGAATTTAATATGGGAACATAAAAACCTGACACCCACTTGTTATGGACTTCACAAACCAAGTCCAAAATTAAATCAGCCGGGTACCCTCTCCTTAAGAAAAGACTCTCCATGAATTTACATTCATTAACAAAATCACTATCTTGAGTCACCATTCTCACAGCCCTCACCAGTTGCCCCTTAATAATCGATTTCTTTTGAGAAAAAGGGTGACAACTGCTAAATTGGAGGTAGCTGTTAGAGAATGTTTCTTTGCGGTGTATTCTAGCTATGTAATGATTAGTTTCCCTCTCTTTACAAAGATCAACATCCAAATAAGAAATTCTGTCACTTTCCACATTGAAAGTGAATTTTAAAAATTCAGTAGAAGAGTTGAAGTGATTTAAAAGTAGATCCACTGTAGTTATCTCCCCTTTTAGGATGATAAAAATATCATCCAAAAAGCATGTATATAACAATACCTTTTCCTGAAACAGAGGATTTGTAAATACATATTCCCTCTCCCAAAATGCCATCACCAAGTTCGCTACACTAGCACCGCATGGAGAACCCATAGGTACCCCAATTTTCTGTAAATAGTATTTGTTGTTAAAGGATACGTAATTGTTGGATAAAATTATATCCAGCAATTTGCTGACCAATTGTATTTCCTCCTTGGGTGCTCCTTTAACATTCATCAAAATCGGAATCCAATCCAGTGCCACTGTATGAGGGATAGAATAATATAAATCCCTCACATCTATAGTTAAAAAATAACTATCAGCTCTGTAAGGGGTTTGATTTACTCTTGACAAAAATGACCAAGAGTCCTTTGAAATCTGAACTTCACTCGCTACATATTTCTTCAAAATAGAATCAACCACCTTAGCCCCTGCATAGGTTATGCTCCCTCTAGCACTGACACCTGGGCGCATAGGGGGGGTCTTCAAGCTTTTTGTGAATTTTAGGTGCTGGTATAGATATGTAATTAAATAAATGTAGATCTATTGTATTATTAATAAACATATCGTTATAATAACCTGCAATTCTAGCAATGCCTATGTTTAACTCGTTCTTAGATATTTCCTTTCTATTCTCCTGATATAATCACATTGGTTGATCACTGCCAAGCCTCCCCCCCTTTATCAGGTGCCATCCCTCTAACTGGTGCTTTACAAAGAAGATCCAAAAGATCTCTTTCTATCTTACTAATGTTAATCGTTACATCATGGGATAAAGAGGGTGTGCATAATAGATGACGGATGTCCAGTTCACAAATATGTTCGAACACTTCAAGTGATGGATATGAAGGAGGATTATAGGTACTAGGGATGTTAAAAACACCCAAATCTCTAGAACCCTGGCCCAACAAGAAGAGCAAATTTAATTTTCTGACAAATAACTTCAATTCCAGTAAAGTTTTAGCCAGATCCGCCCTTTTGGTATGGACGAAATTGAGGCCCTTGGCTAATAATTCCACCAGTTCACTGGAAATGTGAAAGTCAGAAAAGTTATAGATGTTGAAGTCCGAATCAGCAATGGTAGTAATAACAAATGTCTTACTAGAAAGCTGGACTTCTACATCCTGGGACTCATCTAATTCCTCCTGTTCCTGGATTTGTTCCTGGTCTTCCGGCCCTGGTAGGAGGAATGATGAGAGGCTGAATTCTGAAAATTTGATTGGTCTGTCTCCTGGACAGTAAAGGAAGCTCGCTGTTGTTGAGCCAAATGATCACTCTGTCAAATTTCCTCTCCAGGTGATGAATTATCAGACTCCCCTTGGATGGTGACACTGGAATTTGCCCTCTCTTCCATGATGGAGTTCCTAGTTCTTCCCAAATTACACACACTGGAAGCCATATAATTACCTTGTGAAGGGGGCGGTTTAGGATATGCCGTACCCTCCCCATAGGCTCTAATGTCCCTTTTGAGTTTTTTTATTTTGTTAGCTGTGATTTTGTTGATATATTGATCTATACTGTTGAATGACCTCTCATATTCGAAGAGGTAATGATGGAAATTCAAGTTGTTCTTGATTTCCACATCCAAATTGGTTATTTCTTTAGTTAAAATATCAGCCACCTGTTGGTAATCGTCTTTAATCAAGTCCAACAGTTCAAAACCATGCCTGTCGAACAACTGAATCAAGTCTGAATGGAAAGTGGATCCCTCCACCAACCCCGTAGGGTATTGCCAGGACCTAAGACCTTTGGGGACCACTTTAGCTAGTTTACACTCATTGAAATAAGCCACTTCCAGCTTAATCTTTCTCAATTTCATCAGGCTGTGATTGAACATATTCAATTTAGATGGCAGATCTATAAATTCTGACATACCTGAAGTCTCTGTAGTTAACCCTTGATTATCCTGTAAAGTGTTGGGTGTTTTTAACATCCCTAGTACCTATAATCCTCCTTTATGTCCATCACTTGAAGTGTTCAAACAGATTTATGAACTGGACATCCGTCATCTATTATGCACACCCTCTTTATCCCATTATGTAAAGTTTAACATTAGTAAGATAGAAAGAGATCTTTTGGATCTTCTTTGTAAAGCACCAGTTAGAGTCATGGCACCTGATAAGGGGGAGGCTTGGTAGTAATAAACCAATGTGATTATATCAGGAGAATGGAGGATATTTTGTCTACTAATACTTACAAGGAAATATCTAAGAACGAGTTAAGTATAGGCATTGCTAGAATTGCAGGTTATTATAACGATATGTTTATTAATAATACAATAGATCTACATTTATTTAATTACATATCTATACCAGCACCTAAAATTCCTATAATTTTCGGTTCTCCCAAAATTCACAAAAAGCTTGAAGACCCACCTATGCGCCCGTTGGTCAGTGCTGGAGGGAGCATAACCTATGCAGGGGCTAAGGTGGTTGATTCTATTTTGAAGAAATATGTAGCGAGTGAAGTTCAGATTTCAAAGGACTCTTGGTCATTTTTGTAAAGAGTAAATCAAACCCCTTGTAGAGCTGATAGTTATTTTTTAACTATAGATGTGAGGGATTTATATTCTTCTATCCCTCATACAGTGGCACTTGATTGGATTCCGATTTTGATGAATGTTAAAGGAGCACCCAAGGAGGAAATACAATTGGTCAGCGAATTGCTGGATATAATTTTATCCAACAATTATGTATCCTTTAACAACAAATACTATTTACAGAAAATCGGGGTACCTATGGGTTCTCCATGCGGTGCTAGTGTAGCGAACCTGGTGATGTCATTTTGGGAGAGGGAATATGTATTTACATATCCTCTGTTTCAGGAAAAGATATTGTTATATACATGCTTTTAGGATGATATTTTTATCATCCTAAAAGGAGAAATAACTACAGTGGATCTACTTTTAAATCACTTCAACTCTTCTACTGATTTTTTAAAATTCACTTTCAATGTGGAAAGTGACAGAATTTCTTATTTGGATGTTGATCATTCTAAAGAGAGGGAAACTAAGTGTTACATAGCTGGAATACACTGCAAAGAAGCATTCTCTAACAGCTACCTCCAATTTAGCAGTTGTCACCCTTTTTCTCAAAAGAAATCGATCATTAAGAGGCAACTGGTGAGGGCTGTGAGAATGGTGACTCGAGATAGTGATTTTGTTAATGAATGTAAATTCATGGTGAGTCTTTTCTTAAGGAGAGGGTACCCGGCTGATCTAATTTTGGACTTGGTTTGTGAAGTCCATAACAAGCGGGTGTCAGGTTTTTATGTTCCCATATTAAATTCTTCCAATACCAGTGAGAATACAAGTCCAGCAGTTAAAGCTAGCAAGACAATCCACCCCTTTAGTCTTATTCTCACATATAATGTGGATGTAAAGGATATTATTTCTATTATTTATAAGAATTGGAGTTATCTCATGCAAGATAGGCTGCATAGAGCAAATGCAAGGGAATTACCCAAAATAACATTCAGGAGGGGTAAAAACCTAAAAAATATCTTAGAGTCCCAGTATGAGCCTATGTTGGCAAGATCTGGCATGTATAAATGTAACATGTGCCGGTACTGTAAGTTTATTATGGTGGGCTTATCTTTTGTCATCAGAGAATTTAGATATACTATTCAAGGTAGATTCAACTGTACCAGTTCAGGAGTTGTTTATTTAGCCCAGTGTTCTCATTGTCCAGTTTTCTACATCGGCAAGACCTATAGAAAACTAAATGAGCATATCTACAAACATACATACGCAATTAGAAAAGGTAAGGTAGAAAATGCATTGGCAAAACACGTAAAGGAAAATCCTTCCCACCTTTTCTCATTTACTATCATTGATCATGTTAGATCGGATGGCAGGGGTGCCGTTGATTCTCTCATTTTAGAGGGAAGAGAGCTGCTATGGCAACTAAGATTCGATGCCTGCCACCACCCGAGTGTCAATGATAGGTTGTCTATTTCTTGCATATTGAGATTAAAGAGCCTCATGAGATAGGATGTAGCATTAGTTATTCTATTTCATTTTATTGTTGTTTTCACTTTATTTTAATTTCATCAGCACTAGGGATTATATATTTATTGTTCAATAGAACACTATTAGATTTAACTAATGGGATATCATGGACTCACGTGTTGCGATTTTTATAATGATTTTTAATTATATATTTTTATTTCAAGCAGAAGTAAGATATACTGTATTTAGTACGAGGGAATCATGTTTCATGTTTTTTCCATACTTTTATACAGTGGTATTCCAATGTTTTTTCTAAATATTTCTAGAGTTTTTATACGTCGTTAACTTGTTTTATTGCTTTAATCATTATGAAAGGGCATTTAAATGAGTGGTGTTTTAAGTGACGTTTCCATTTTTATGCTTTCATTGTTTTTTTTTCTGCTTTCAGTGTTTCTGAGGAAGCTGGTGAATGTTAAACTGACGAAAAGCTTGCAAAGAAGCTTAAGTTCATTAATAAAGTCTGTTATTCCAGTGTTACCGGTGTCTTTACTGGATGTTTTTGAGGAGCGAAGGAGTGTAGTTTCCTTATTTTTGTAACTGAAAAAGGTTTGCAGATGAGAGCAGTTAACCAGGTTAACAAGTACATTATTTGTTTATGCATTTCTTCTGGCATATGTCTCAGATGACTATTCTAATAAGTGTACAAAATAGCTTTAGCTTTGGAAATTAGATCTACATTTCTGGCTTGTGTGAGATAATGAGGTTTATCATTCTCCTCTCTTGATTAGATTTCATGTTTTATATGCCCACAATAGACATTTTCTTCACTGCCTCAGCATCTGTTATATTGATAGATATGAAAGTGTCTTGTCATATGGTTAATACACATGGCAAAATAAAATCAGTCAAAAAAGATAACATATCTATCTGTTAAATGCAGAACAAGACAGAAACGTTAATTTAGGTGACATTGAAAAGGCTACCTGGCCTGCCTAATCTTTCCCATGCCCTGTGTCTTTTACAAAGTACTGATTCTACTCAACCAACATTATTTTCTCTTTTTGATAGCTGTTGTATGAATTACTTAATGTTTGTATCTGATATTGTTGGTTTCTGTTACTCTTTTTTTATACTACTCCCACTTCAGAAAGGTTCTTCTAGTGCATTACTGCACATTCTGTGAAATAATCCAGCCATCATCCACCCTCTGCCCCTTTTTCCCATTTTTGCACATGGGGTCAGAATGTCACTTCAACAGTGACAGTCATCTTGAACCAAGTTTTAGTTCCTTTTATCTCATTTCAGTTATCTAGTAAGTGGCTTCATTTTGTATCTTCTTGTGCCTTTCTTCTGTTTAGTGGGGTACGAGTTGACTCTGTGGAGTGCGTTAGAGTGCATGAAAAATGATTTCACATTCTCCTTCTGAATTGTTTCTCTTCAGATTATACGTTATCTATTATTAAAATGAGGCTTATGCCAAATCTTGTAGCCAACAATGATGTATGTGGTATAATCCACTAAGAAAATTATAGATAAATGATAGTCAACAATATTTAAATTTTGAAGGGCTTTGGTAAGGCTGAGAGTGAAAAAATGAATTATGGGCAGAATTAATGCTTTTGATTGTATTCGGTTTCTGGATTTAGGGGTGTAGCTTTTGGCTGCACATCACAGTATGTTTTTCGTTATGGATCTCTCCAATTTATAAAGCTAATTGAAAAATAATATAGGTAGGAAATCCTCTAAAGTGAAATGTTTGATTAATGATGCAGGCCAAATAAGAAGTGTTTCGTTAGAATGCTCTTTTTTATCTAAAGCCTTGTAAATTGATTATTTAAGGAGCTTCCCATAATTATCCACAAGTGTGACATGCTATATTCAAAAATCTAAGTAAAGCAACAGGTTTTGCATCCACATGCATATCAGTTAGAAAAGGTCAGTTTGATGGAAATAGTTATGTTAAAGGACTGTGCAGATTAGGGACTGAATCATGGATCACAGTTTGTAAAAGCAGATATATTCATCTTTCAAGAAGTTAGGCTCATTTAAAATTGAGTGATGCAGATTGCTGTCTGTTCAACAGAATAACATCTATTGTACAAGATTTTTTTGGAATAGGTGACAGTTATTAGGATTCTTTTGAGTTACCTGTAGCTGATAGTTGGTAACAAGAGAAGACTGGAAAGGACTGAGCAACTGCACTGTTTCTAAGTTGTATAGGCACCAAGGTCATGGTACATCTTCTAGAATGTTTTTGGCATGGAATGTTAAGGAATAGTTAGACAGAATTATCTCCAACTAAATCTGCTGTCGTTAGCTCCAGCAATGTATTCTTCATTTGCTTTTCATCTTTTTCTTTCGAGAACATTGCGTTTGTTCTCCCCAACTGCAGAAGAATTTCCCAAAAAATTATTTAGAGCTTCTGACAGGTGGTGGCTTTGAGCTAAAACATCATTGAGAGGTTGGTTGCATATTTCATGGCACAGCTAAAATTAAATGTGTTTTGGAGGGAGGTAGTAATCACTTGTCAGTGGTTACTGTGAAATTAAGTTATGCTTACTAATAGTTTGATTTTCCATTGCCTGAATTATTTTATTCAGTCCTGCTAAGTTATTTTGGGGTATTTTAGCAATTATTAAAATGTACTGCAAGGGCATGGAAGGACATAGATACTCAACATTATATCACTATTGCAGTAGGCTAAGCTATTTGTGGTTATACCCTGCCAAGGATATGACTCACTGGCCAGATAATCCAAGCTAAAGGGTACCTTCATCGTGCTCTGACTGCCAGGAGCTTGAGCAGAGATTAGGCTTCTGCAGCAGTGATCTATTAGGACATCTGTTATGATTAGTGTACTTACACAACTGTACTTTCTCTCCAGTCCAACGTATGGGTCCTCAAGCCCCTTATCAGATCCAACCTGACAGCCTCGAGCCCCTTATGAATTTCCCCTCCCATAACATGCCTGCTCCCTGAATACCTCAGCCCTCTTTTTGCCGCCTTTGCGAAATGATGTGGTCTTCCTTCAGCTAACTGCTTCTATTTGTGTATTTTCAGATTTTAATAATCTTTATTATTTTTACAGTTAGTGCCCATAAAACAATCTTGGTACTTTCTAGTATCTCTTATTTAAAGTTTCAATATAGTGAGTGGTTAATTAGAACCCCTTTGTCGAACGGCATTCCCACCCTCTTGACAGTCTGCTACTTTTCTATATAGTATATGTAGCTCCCACTGTATTTCACTGTATGGTTAACAGGCTGCAGTTTTCCAATACACCACAAGGTGGAGCTCCTTTTCATTTGATATAAAAGAGAGAAACGAAAGTGAGAGAGACTAAAACACAGGGTGAAGGAATAAGGGGCCTTGCATAAAAAACTGATTTTTTTCTAGTGTCTATGACAGGGAAGTGAAGTTTCAGATCGTGTCTGTCCGCCTCTGAAAACCTAGTCGATGGTGGTCTGTGGAATCAGGAGAGAATTCTGGAACCAGGAGTCCCACGCCTGCATCTGAGCAGCAAGGACAGGAATACTGTTGTGCCTGTTATAAATAAGCCATATTTGATTACACATCCAGAATATTATCGGCAGAGTGGTAAGAGGGTTTGGCCACCATTTTATACTTTCATAAGATACTTGTGTTTCATATGAGCACCAACTTTGGGCCCCATCGTGTCGGCATCAAGACTATAAGTAGTTACTGGCCAGTGAACAGGGTATAACAGAGTGTTTTCACAGTTGGTCTGATTAGAACTGATTAAGGTCATAGCTGCTGTTAGTATTGATGCATTATAGAATCTTTACTGCTCAATATCATTGCATTTTTGCTCATATTTGAATGACAAGACCTCTCTTATTGAGTTCTGGAGGGGGACGTGTGTGATTTCACTGTATGTGTGCCTCATATTGCCTTATTGCTAAACTTTGTGCTAGTGAAATAATTTGTTTGCTACTGTGCTGTTGCTTATTAAGACTAGAGTTTCCATCTAGAATAAAATCTGCTATTACTTGCAACCTTGGTGTGTTGAGTGTAAATAGGGGTGTCACCAGAGTCAGGTAAGAAGGAACCCGTACACTATTCAGCTACACCAGCGGGTGTGTTACATGTAGTTTGCTTACTATACATATATACTTATAGAAATGGTTGTTTCTTCTTAATCATTTCTTGTTGGTTCTTAAATGCAGGTTTTTAGTCTATCACAGCTTATCTTCTTTACAGTTTTAAGAGTTAGTGGTAGCTATAATTCTGAGATTCCAGTGTTTCTTTGCTTTTGAGCAGTTTGTTTCAGTTGCTATGGCTAAACAAACTAGTTTTAAAATGTTATGTGTGTGGACTTCAGCTTCCACTTCAGGATCTTCACAACCAATGTGTGGTCTGCTTGGGCATCCCCATCTCTCTGTGGACTGGAAGCTTTGTAAGGGGTTCAGCCCTAGGGCATTAGCAGACCAAAGGAACAAATTTATAATCAAAGAATTGCTACTCCCAAATCTGCAGACTTCCAAGAATAAAAGCTGGGGGAAAACATTTAAAGCCTAAAGATTCAGATCCCAAGAAAAGGCATGCAGATCCAGAGCCATTCCTGTTGGTGCCAAAGCATTGGAATCTCAAGGTTTCATTAGTTCTAACTCCAGCTTACACTTGTCCTAAGAATCCTAGCATTCCAGATCCACTCATTGCAGGTCAGATCATTCTTCAAAACAAGAACTTTCAGAAGAGAGATCAGAACAGAGACATCCCTCTAGACCTTCTTCAGCACTATCAACCAGGTCTTTCAGGTCTTATTGGAATACCTCTGAAGCATCCACTCACTTTGCCCTGATTGTGATTACTTCACCAATCTGAGTTCTGGCCCTCATGTCATCAGATCCATCCCTAATGCAATGGCTTATGCCCTTAACACAGCTTTTATTCTTGGATTAGGTGCCAAGGTACCCAGATTCAACTACTTTGGCTCTGACATTTTTTAGAGCTGGCATAGTATCAGAGCCAAGAAGGCAAGCCAGTGGCCTTGACACTGATGGTGGATCCTTTACAACCAGCACCATGGTTTATGTCACAGTCATCATGTTTTGGTTACTTGGCTCCAGTCTCTGCATCAGAGTTGGAAAATCTCCCAAGTTCAGAGCTCCATATTCCTCTCGCAATTTCTTCCCAAAGGGGGGTGAGACACAACAGTTAGGGATTGCTCTTCATATCCATCGGTGATGGTCTTGACTTTCCAGGTACTGGAGAGGATGATTCATTCTCCCCTGAGAGCAGAGTCACAGGCCGTAACAGGCATGGTTCCATTCCAGGACTCCATTTCTGTGTTGCCACCTTCTCTTCTAACATCTACAGATCAGAGCTACACCTTGAGCCTCAAGCCTCCTACTAAACAGCAGTGTCAGTCCTATGAGGTTTCAGGAGACTCATCCCCAACATACTGAAAAGTGGCTGTGCAAAATGAAGCACCAAGACATCCCTTAAGAGTTACCTACATTGGATTCTGACTTGGAGGATCAAGAAGGCTTCCCACAATCCCCTCCAGAATATGCTTGTTTCACGTATATCTTGAAGCTTATAGCGCCAAAAGGAAGATTGGCCCATAGACTTTCCCACTACTGATTCAAGCTTACAGCTTGATACCATCTACATCCTGGGCAATCCCTCCAGCAGACAAGTTTATCATCTTGGCTGCCTGAGGTCATGGTATGATCTAGATAATTGTTAAGCAATCCCCAGGAAATCAGACAGAATCATGCACACCCCCCCCCAAAAGATAGACAGAGATAGACAATATTGGTCAAAATCTCCAGTAGTCGACACCATTATTTGCATTAGCAGCTACTAGAAAACAGTTATCAGTAAACTCTTCTTCCATTCACTCACCCAACAAGGAGATTAGAGTGCTTGATAGACTTGGGAAACAGGCATATACTTTGGGTACCTCTGCACTCAGGACTGTGAACTCTGCCACCCATATGAATAGGTTCCAGAGAAATTTGTCTCAGCAAGCCTTATCTACTTTGAAGAACACCCTTATGAAGGAGTGTAGTAAGCAACTTGAAGTGATGCTGACTACCATGAGTAACATAACCAACCTCCTCCTCATACACTTAATGCACAATGCAGCCAGGGCAACTGGTTCAGGCACTGCAATGAGATGCCAATGTCCACACATATCTGACTTTGCAGACAGCTTTAATACATCATTCATAAATGCTTCCTTTGATGGGGTCATCTTTTGTTGGCCTCACAGTGAAAGAAAGGATGCAGAAGAGTGTGAAGAAGATGGAAAGACCCTTTTCTGTCATCGAGGTTAAGTTTGAGGTCTCCAGGTCATATAGTCAGAATCAAAAGGGGCCTCAATCTGTCTGGTTTAAGAAGTCGAAGCGCCAGTGATTTGATTCACCTTCTGACAGGGATGGTCATGGCAGAGGCAGCCCTTTAATGGATGATGGCCTAGAGGCAGAGAGTATCCACAAAATCAGGAGTACTCTGATCCATTTTTGGATCACAAACAACAGTATCCCTGAAGGTCTATCTGACTACTCCACTTAGGAGACAATCAGGCATCATCTGTCTGTCCACCCTACTGTGTGGCAGGCCATCATGCAAGTGAAACAAATAAGAGGGATAATATCCAGAGGCAATTACTTTCCCTTTTTCCAAATTCTCCCACAACCCTGCAAACCATTTACAGGATATGCCACCCAGTAAATCATGAGTGGCACTAAAAGAAGTGCACTCTCTTCTAGAAAAAAAGAACAATTCAAGACATCCCACAGAGCAGAAAAGCTCAGGATTTTATTCCAGGTTCTTTTTGGTTCTGAAAAAAAAAACACAAGAACTCAGGATGATCCTGGACCATCGCCACTTGAACACTTATATATGCAAGACCAGCTTCAGAATGGTCATGCCACAATCAATTCACTTTGATTCAAGGAGAATGAATAGATATGGTGCAGCAATCTCCTTGATGATTACCTTCACACAGAGGTTGCAAAGGAGTTGAGGAGCTTTCTACTCTTCTGGTTAGGAACCAGTCATTACCAGCTCAGGGTCTTGCCATTCAGACTAACCACAGCCCCCCAGTTTATTTACCAAGTGCTTGGCCATCATAGCAGTTCAAGACTTTCCCATCTCTCAATAACAGGCTCATAACTGCCCCCTTGATGGAGTCTGTCACTGAAGCTTACAATCTCCTCAACCTCTGCAACTCCGTGGGAGTAGCAGTCAGCCTTACTAAGTCCAATCTGATTCCTTTCTAAGCAATCACATTTATAGGGTGCCATCTGGACACTACCGAGTGCATAGTTTCCTACCTCAGGAAAGGCTCCAGACTCTGAAGTTAGCTGTTCTTTTCCTTCTGTCCAACTCATCTCCAACTGCAGCAGTATTATGAATTCTGGGTCTCATGGCTTCTTCAGTTTTCATGGTTCACTTTGCACATTTCCACATGAGAATCTTACAGTGGCCACTCCATTCTCAATGGTCTCATTGCTTACAGTCTCTCTCCTACACCATTATGATCACAAATGCATGCAAAGTCTCATCTGAGAAGGTGGCTTCACTTAGCAGTGGACCCTGTGAGGAGACCATTTGTAACCACAAACACTGTAACAAGAGTTAGCATGGATGCATCTTCGCTTGGGAGCAGGCATTATGAAGGGAGAATGGTTCAAGATCAATGTTCGGACATAGATGCAAATTCACACATAAATGTTTTGGAGTGGAGGGCTCTCCTCCTTGTGTTGCATGAATTTCTGGGCCACCATCATCAAAGCTTGAAATCTCTCAAAACAGACAGCATGACAGTAGTTTGGTAGATAACAAGCAGAGTGTATCCATATCTTACCCACTTTGTTTGGTAGGATGGTTGTTGGGCAATGGGTGATGGCCTTGCATCGCTTTCTAATCACAGTATACATCCACAGAGTTCTCAGTTATCTGGTAGTCAGTCTTAGCAGGACTCTCCTCACACCACACGAGTGGGCCCTCAATCCACCAGTGGCCAGACAGATTTTTCATCGCTGGTGCAATCCTTGCTGTTATCCCTTTGTCACACCAAATGCAGCAAATGCTTTTCCTTGCTCCCCCAATGGGACAGTCTCCAAGGGATGCTCTGTCTCAGCAATGGTCTCTGAGGCTCCTGTACACTTATCCCCTTCTTCCCCCAATACCCATGTTTCTTCAGAAAGCAGAGAAGTGCAAGGCAACAGTTATCCTCATAACACTTTCTGACCCAGACAAATGTTCTTCTGCGACCCTCCCCTTTGGAAGCCCCCTTGACTTCTAGATCCTAGTCAGGATGTAATTTAACATTCATACAGGAAGCCTCACCTGGACTTACTCACTCTTAAATTAACTGTTTGGTTTCTCCAGTTCCAATGATGGCCAAAGATGAATCCTTAAATGCAGCATCCCAAAAAGACTTCATAAGAAAGATATATGAAAGTAAATGGAAGAGATTTGTCTTCTGTGCTAATAAGCAAAACAGTCATCCCTTCTCTGCTTTCATTCCAGATATTTTATGATTCTTGGCATCTATTTTCCATTCAGACTTCATTTACTCAGTAGTCAAAGTACAAGTGGCAGCAATTTCTAATTTCCACTTGGGTCTAAAAGGTCATTCACTCACTTTGCACAAGATCTGCAAGACCTTTCTCAAACGTGTATTTTTACTTAGACTTCTAATTAAAGACACTTTGCCTCTATGGGATTGAAACTTGGTTCTGTAAGCATTAAACAGACCCCCATTTAAACTTGCTTCTTCAGCTGAGCTCAGGTTCCTCTCTTGGAAAATTATATTTTTGGTAGCCATCACATCTTCCAGGAGGCTTTTAGAACTTCAGTCAATTTCATCACCTAATTACTTTTTCATAAATACAGGGTGTCACTCAGGGCATGCTGTTATTTCCTGCCAAAGGTTGCTGCAGAAGCAAGTATATTAAGGGGAAATAAACCTTGCATACCTTAGATGTTCATAGATAATTGATCTTCTACCTGAAGAGGACTAAAATCCATTAGAAAATATACCCATCTCTTTATCTCTTTTGCTCCAAACAAACCTGGAGAAAAAGTTTCAAAAGTTTCTCTCTCTAGATGGCTGTCAGACTATATCACCTTTACTTATAAACCAAAAGCCCACTCTCGTCTTCCTGACCTTAGATTTTCTATCAGAGATAAACTTGATAAGCTTTTCATCTGATGGACAGGCCTGAAGCTAAACAAGGGATGCCAGGGTTTTGTTTCCATAGTCTTACTTTTCATTTTCTTCATTCCATCCTTAATAGTCTGCACAGCACTCTCTGCCAGGCCATTTGATAATGCTTGATATGATGCAGTAGTTACATGATAAATCCCATTTGTTTTCTTTAAATTTGGAAAGTCTATGTTAATGCAACAAGATTTATTATTACGAAGTACTATTTTTCAAATGCCACACATACTAAAATTAGTTTCATTTATTCATCATTCCCATTTAAAATATCAGGAGTTCATAACACTGACATCCTTCCAAATGAGCATCTGTTAAGCTGAAAAACATTTCTAAGGAATAGACCATCAAACTCCATGTCCCGTGTAGCTATTTCCAATAATATAAAGGTATATTTGGTGATGATTTACTGCTTTCTTGGAATTTCTTGCATATCATAACTTTTTCTACATCCTGATTCTTGACAGGCAGCCATAAAGCTGGCTAATGTTTTATTATTTTTATTTTTATTCTGGACATTCCATAATGAGCTTATTTATTTTTTTAGTATTTTCTTCTTTGGTTGACTGAACAGAAGGACTGGTCTCTGGGTCCTTTTTCAGTCTTCATCTAAACCCAGGAAGGCAAAAATGTAAATAGTTACAACTATACACAACAGCCAGGTAATAAAGCAGAATGCAATTAAAAGAAGTTGGCCAGTTCAAAAGTCTTCACTAACAGCATTTTCAGTTTAAGAACAATATACACAGTCTCAACAGCATGCTCAAGCTTGGATTGATTGATTCAACATTTATATAATCTTAGCATCTAACCAGGAGACTACAGTAAAAATCAAAAACTGTTACAACATTTGCATTATAATAGAATGACTTTGTGGAAGGATAAAGTTTCTGGATCCCCAATAGCATGCAAACAACCATCTTTGACAATCAGTGGTTGTCTTCTGAAAAAGTATGGTCTAAAACTTTGCACCACAGTTTTAAGCCATTCTTTCAAGGCATATTCATACACTTTTGACAGAATTACATATCCAATAACCCGTAATTTCCTCAGTATGCACTGCTGTACTGTTCCTTATATATAGTAATTGAGCATGTCTATAGGCATTTATGCAATAACTAACTTGCTTAGTGTATTAGCATTAACAGGACAGTTTACTAGTATGTAGGGTTGCCACCTTCCTTCGTGGCTGAAACCGGAGTAAAGCCACACCCTTCACGTCACCACTAACCCCGCCCATCCCACCCCCTCTCCTGCCCATATTCCACCCATTTTGTGACATCATGATGACATCACTCAGTGGGGAACGCCCTCTTTTTTCATTCCTGCTGCCTGCTTTTGGCTGATTTACTAGGCTTTTCTGTAAAAAAAGCATAGTACATCAGTCGATTTACAAACTCTGATAGTCTGTTTCCTTTTTGAAACAGAATACCGGAGTTTATACAGTGTTTTCCGGACTACCAGAGAATCAGTTTGATTTCTGGATAGACCGGAAAAAAAACAGAGGGGTAGGGTTGCCACCTTCCTTCGTGGCTAAAACCGGAGTAAAGCCACACCTCTCACATCACCACTAACCCCACCCATCCCACCCCCTCTCCCGCCCACATTCCACCCATTTTGTGACATCACTTGGTGGGGAACGCCCTCTTTTTTCATTCCTGCTGCCTGTGTTCGGCTTATTTACTATGCTTTTCTGTAAAAAAAAAAAAAAGCATAGTAAGTCAGCCAATTTACAAACTCTGATAGTCTGTTTTCCTTTTGAAACAGAATACTGGAGTTTGTACAGTGTTTTCCAGACTACCAGAGAATCAGTTTGATTTCTGGATAGTCCAGAAAAAAACAGAGGGGTGTCAACCCTACTAGTCTGGAAAATAGGTGTTTGGCATGTGATGGAATGGTAAATATTTGCTTACTGTTTGGTAATTGGGTAGGTGGACTGGTCCATAGAACCTTATCAGCAGTGACCAGGGCTCAGAAACAATAAACAGTGCAAGTAAACTTATACACTTCAAATATGAGAAATTGTTGGATTTACATAAGTAAAAAACTTCAGAAAGTTCATATGCAGTTATTATACAGTTTTTATAAAGTAGAATGTTATACAGTTCTTATATATTTCTAACAAAGTAGCAGGTTTACATTAGTTTTTACCATTTTACATAGGTTGCGATACAGTTTCACTATATGAAATTACTTCTTAAAGATGTAACATTGAATTTCCTTGATTAAAAAACTCTCGAATGTAAGTGAGTAAAAAATTGCTATTACAAAGAAAAGATGTGTGGCAAAGGAAAACAGTTTAGGGACTATAAGCATTTTTAGAATTTTAAGCCATTTAAATATCTTATCCATTATCTGAGGTGCTCAGAAAAGAATTTCTTAAAGGGACAATTACAGAATCTAAAATTCTGACTGAAAAAAAAAAAACTTTTCCTGATACCTCCCAGATGTCACCACCCACTTACCATGTCATCATCAACCCTAGACCTGGTTTCAGTTTACTTTATGCAGCCCTGTTTTAATTCCCTCTGGTGAGCAGAATTAACAATATTCAGTTCCTGTCAAAGCTTTCAGTTCCTGATCACTGTGAAACAATAAGGTTATTACATTTTTGTGTGTGTTTGTGGTGGGAATGGTTAAGCAAGTCTTTCAGTGTCTTTCAGTGTTTACTTTTTATGAACTTGTCAAAAAGATTGTCTTAATTGTGCATCAGTTTATTTCCTTTATTTATTCTGCACAGCATAACTGCAAGCAGTATAGTAAAAAGAGTACAGCTTAGTGAATTCAAACTAAATATTAGCAGTCTATTGACGTATTCCCCTTAATCCATAGTAGACCATTCTCAGAATTAGTATGTATAACTATCACATGTTTCCGTACTCTATAGCCCCCATTGTGAAAGTAAGTTTTGGACTTCATCGTTTAAAAAGAATCTATTGCTTGCATCACGCATATGTTTTTGTTGGGTCTATATTACATATCCGAACGCTTAAATGTTCGAATCTCTAAAGATCGACCTTTAGCGATCAAACATTTAAATGCTTGAATATGAATAAAAATTAAAAAAACATACAAAAAAAAAAAACAAAAGGAAAAAAAAACTAAAGGGTGTAAGCAGGAGGGCAAGCCCCCTGCACCCCCCACACCACCGCTACTTAAATATACCAACTCCAAGATCGCGCTACAGTGTAGGGAATGAGAAATTTCCCATTTCTGCACTGTAGCGCACTGAAGTGCGATCTCGGAGATGGTATATTTAAGTAGCGGGGGGTGGGATTGCAAGGGGGCCTCCCCCCTGCGTAAACCCCTTCCTTTTTCTTTTCTTTTTTTTTTTTAATTTTATTACATATTCGAGCATTTAAATGTTCGATCGCTAAAGGTCATTCTTTAGCGATTCGATCATTTAAGCATTCGGATATGTAATATAGACCCGTTTTTTTTTTTTTACAGCAGATCAGAAAACCATTACACTTGGCTAGTATTTAGAGCTCAAAAAACAAAACATGAAAAAAAGACTGCTTCTACTACTGTTTGAAACTTGCATTAGAATCATTCTAATGCTTTCTACAGAGCAAGTGGGAGTCATGGATAACATCATAGAACTTAGCTAGCATTCAGAAATCCACACAAAATAAAATATGAAGTGAAATGAACAGAAAACACCTTTTACTGGTGTTTTAGTTTTGTATTGCTCATATGCTTTCCTGCAAGGTAATAGGGAGTGTGGTTGTAAAATTCCCGAAAGGCTACTTTTCTCTGAGGATAAAGCACAGGTGAAACTAGTGAATGACTCAGTGAAAGCTGTTGTGAGTACAACTGCAATTTGAGATGGAATTTGACTAAGACCATTGAAACATCCTGTAAGCACCCCTCCCCCAATCTCCGCAGCAAAAGCTGGGACATGCTCATAAAGTCAGAGAGAAAATGTAAACAAAGACCAGGATCAAAACAAAAAAATTCTGGGGCTGTCCCTTTAAACTTGGTTTGAGTATATTCATGCCTTCTTTCAACTGGTAGTTTGCTCAAGATTTCTGCAAAATGTCCAGATTTTTAGCTCATGTTTTTGGTGTGTTCCTCATACAGTTTAAGGTTTTATGGAAAATCACTGATGATTGAAATCGCAAGGCCCGAAATTCTTCCATTCGATTTTCAGCTGGAGCGCCTTCTGTGTGGAGTCTGCATGTCCTTCCCACGGTCGAGTGACATTTAAAGAAATGCAGGTAGGTGCATGCGTGAATGGGTGTGCCTTCTTTGAAAGTTAGGCGTCGGGCTGGCAACTCGGCACCGTAAAAATCCACTGCCAGTCATTAGCGGACCGGAGTTCCGCTGTGGCGACCCCTAACCAGGAAAAGCCGAAATATGTTACTTTTACTGATTGAAATCACTAAATAATGACATACATTTAGGGTTGCCACCTATCCATTTTTTTCAGACTATCTGGAAATCAAAATAGTTGTCTGGTAGTCTGGAAAACACTGTACAAACTTTGGTATTCTCTTTCCAAAAAGAAACAGACTGTCGGAGTTTGTTAAATCGGCAGACTTACTATGCTTTTTTACAGAAAAGCATAGTAAATTGGCAGAAAGCAGGCATCAGAAACAGAAAAGGAGGGCATTCCCCATCAACTGATGTCATGAAGATGTCACAAATGGGCGGAACATGGATGGGAGAGGGGCAGAAATGGGTGGGGTTATGGGTGATGCAAGGGGTGCGGCCTTTGTCCAGTTTTAGCCACAATGAAAGGGTGGCAACCCTACATACATATGATCTTCAGACTTTATATCAGTCAGAAAATTTATGCTAATACAAACCCTGTTATTCTAGCAACTTCTATGTTTGTAATATCAGTATTTAAAATGTGTTCCTATTTTTGGGCCTTTGTTACCCCAAAATTTTAGGCTTTGTCCATATTTCTTGTAGTAATAGGTTGAGAGGTGTGGTCAGGAGAACTGTTCTTGTTTGTGAGAAGGCTCAATCACCCATGACTGTTTAAATGGGAAACGGATGAGTTATGTTAAGCTCTCCAATACTAGGTCTGATTCTTCTTCAAATAAAGTGTTGTGTTTCATAAGCCTTGGATGAAAATAAACATGCACATCATTTTACAAATCACACCACACACTTGTTTGGAAGAAGTGGTCACAGCTATATATTTATTTTGCCAATCAAATTTGTTATCAAAGCAGTGACAGATCATAAGTCAATGACAATCCACTCAATGCCAACCATAACATACCACCGTAGTCCCTGTAAATGGTTAGCCAACACCAATGGCTTAAGGGATTTACAATCAAACACTGACAGTCCCCTGTCACCTTTCAGCCAGATACCAGTGGCTGAAGGGGATCTGCCACTTGCGGGACCCAAGGCTGTGGCCCCCAGCTTGCCCGCTACATCATAGAGAGCCCAAGAAGAGCACGGCTAAGCTGTCTGAGCCTGCACCCCTCCCCAGGCCAAGCACACTCCTTTGCAATTTAGTTTTCCAAGTTTGTCCTTCTGCTCTTCATGGCTGTGACACCTACCTACCACTTACTGAGGAAGGCAAAAACCTGAAAACCCAGTGGGAGAAAACAGGAAATTCCTTCCCGACCCAAAGTGCGATCACCCTTATGGATCAGCAAGCACCTACCTACTCTTACTCAGTCAGCACTTACTACTTCTCACTTTATGCTATCTACACCTCTTCCTGCTGTTATGAGGAAGGGTGGATGTTTTGCTCTGTCCTACTCTGCTATTGAAGAGAGATCTTGGCTTGCCACTTGTGGCTTTTTAAAGCCCTTCCTGTACCTAACTTACCCATCTAACTTTACACAAACCTCCCTCCCATCCTGATCCTAACTAACTTCCTGCCATTCTGGCCCCCCCACCTCCCTTTCTTGCATGCTATTTTCACCTTGGCAATATAGCTGTGCCTGTGATTCTTTGACATACTCCCATTCCCTGAAGCTTCCTTTTCAAAAGATGTGTGCTTAACTTCTTATTAGTTTAAATACATTTTATTTATCCAATTAACAGGTAAGCTGAGTCTGTTAACTCGCACTAAGAATCTTATAATTAACATTTACATTAACAGCTCACACAGTGTGTATGTTCTCCTTTGTAACCTTGCAATACAGGATTTTTAGGGCTGGAATTCATGGAGATATGCCATGTGCTGGAGCAAGGCTTGCATCACATAGCAGTGTAACACTGCTTGTAATGTTCACATGAATATTCAGATGGTAATAACTTCTACTTCTGAGCAGCTAGTTGTTCTATGCTGTAAACATTGTATTCATGCTAAAAAGATGCAAAACAACCATAGTGGGTCAAAGCAAAAAGTAGCTGTAGAACAGCAAAGTGGCTTCATGCAATGTTGTGAGCACCTTGCAAAAGCAGGTGGCAGCAGATAGCACAAGTCATCACATACTAGAGCAGGCTGTTGGCAAGCACGGTATAAGCAGCTTCTCTCTAGTGTCCAGATACTTGTTCCATATGAAAAGAGAGGAAGGATGAGTGTAGGACAGTCAGAAATGGGGGAACATAGTAAGGAGAGGTGCACGTAGAAGGAAATCATAAAGAAAAAACAGCTGGAGGGAAGGCAAGGTACATTGTTTTGTGGGAATAAGTACACCATTTTATGGAGAGAGAGAGAGATGGACAGAGAGATAGTGAAGGGAAGATGGGAAAGGTGATAGGGAAACAAGAGGAAAGAAAGGTGATGAAGGTCGGTAATAGGCACACAAGCAAACACAGGATAGGACAGGACAGAAAAATTGATAGATCTACACAAGGAGGAGGAGACATGAGCTGGGCAGATACAACCAGATGGCAGACAAATGGTGATGGGGTGCAGTGGACATTATATAAGTAGGTTGTGGCATTGTAGAATGGGATCTTCCTGGTTGGGGATAGTTTGAGGTATGGTCAGCATGTCAGTTGCTATCATGCCCAGAGGGGGGTGAGCATCAGTGGTTGGGATGCCTTAGGGCAGCTGGTGGCAGGGGTTGCAGTATCCTGTGATGGCCTGATGACGAAGGTCTGCTGGCAAGCACATTTGCATTCTGCTGCAAGGGGGGCAACGTAATGGCTACATAGTGGGCTGTTACACCATCATCTGCCTCCCACACTTCCTGCTGCAGTAACACCTGAATATCTATCATCAGGCGAGTGAGTAGAGCTGTCTGCCTGGAAGAAGATGAACATATCCCACCCGGTGATTCACTCCCAGCTCTCTCAACCATATCAGCCACAGCCAGCTGGTGGATGGGGACTGGCAGTTGCTGATGCACCATTTTTTGTTGGCATTATCATGATTTGCATCAGGGAGACACAGTGGGAAGGATAACATAAGTGAAGATATTCTAAACATGCCACAGTTAATACAGTACAAGTTATTAGATAATACACTAAATAACCTTGCTGTGCCAAACATTCATGTGGCATCCAGCAAGATTGGCCTGTTGCCATGCATGTGATAAAATACAAAGGGGATAAAGTAGCCTTCACTCACAAGTATGGTACAGATACAGACATCAGTGCAAAACTACTCACTCACATGTAAGTACATTATAACAGGAACTAAATCAAAAAACAAAAGTCAGCTTACGCGGATGGCTAAAAAACACTTTAATCATAAAAAATATATTAAAACCACAAAAAGAGTTGAGCACTTTTGCACTGTATCTGGGTGCTTCTTCAGATCTAAATAATCACAGTCATTACAGGTGTTTAAATAATTCAAAATCAGCACCTCAAGCTTGATTCATATATCTACAAAGTGCTTATGAATTGATGTGAATATCTATCAGTTTTGCTGTTTAGTATATTTAATAAGGAAGTGGGTTACAGGGAACGAAATATTGTTTTGGTGTCTGTACCATTGGTATACATTAATATTTATTTTTGTCATATTTTTTTTTTATTCTTGGTTATTGTAGGATCTGATTGTTTGCCTTTGTTGTTCTATCATGGATCCACCCAGATCTCAAACATATGTGTGGAATCATTTGAAAAGCAGTTGAGGCAGATCTGAAGTACATTCTGTGGAATTATTAATTTGTTTCCAGCAATTCATCCACAGGTCCTTTTTCATTTTGAACTATACCAAAAACATAAATCATGCCCACTTGTCACTTTTAATCCCTGTATTGGTTTTTCTAATGAAATACTATATCATATGCTACTGAATTTGTACAGAAAATATTTCATTTAATGAATAATTATGTTCACCATTCTCACTACTGCAGTAGCCTATGGATTGTATCCTGCCAAGGATATAGCACCCAGCCAGCTTCCCAAAGCTGTAACCCCCCCCCCTCTTAATCTGGCTGCTTGTAGGCTAACTTATAGGCCAATATCTTTTGGAGAGATCTATAAAGTCAGCCAGAGTGACTAATAATCGTCAGTACTTTGTTGACGTCGTATGAGATGCATCTCTTTAGTTTTCTCTGGAGCAGCAGTCAGCCAAGGCTTCCTGACCCCTTCTGGGGACCCCTTCCACATGCATAAATAATTCTTATTAATATATTTTAGTGTTTTTAAATGGGTTTTTTGGTTACTGTAGTGGTATTTTATTTTAAGAATACAATCTTTTTGGACACATCCTTAATTACTGTTATTGTCTCTATCGGGATTGCTTTCAAAGTACAGACTGTTTTTAGTGCGTTAGGGTTTATTTTATATTCACCTTTCCCCTTTTAATTGTTTTTAGTCAGGAAATATATTTCATAGGTTCATAGGTTCAGGGCATTTATAAGCCTAGCCAGCTTTCGCCACCCATTTTAAATTAATTTTGCTGTGCCCTTTTTCGAGGTGAGTATACTATGCCTCTGTCTAACAGTGACACAGAAGTGATACACGGGGTAAACCTACGATCTCCCATCCATTCATCAAGATTCCTCTTGAAGAGAGTCAATGAGGGACTCTGCCTAACCTGGACTGGGATTTTATTCCAGAGTGAAGGGAGCCTCTGGGTTATGAATCTGTCCCTCCAGCATGTCCTATTTATTTCAGTGCTGAGGTTCAAGTCTCTCGAGCACGTAGCTCGATGGGATTTGGATTTTCTAAGGTGCAGCATATCCATTAATTCCGGGTTGGACATGGCTTTATACGTCAGGCACAGATCGCCTCTGAGCAGGCGGTATGCCACTGAGTAAAGCTGGAGTTTCTTTAACCGGGCAGCATATGGCATCTGTTTGAGCCCTTTGATCCTCTTGGTGAGGTACTTTTGGGGTCTTTCCAGTTGCTGCAGGTGTCTGGTAAGGTACATCCCAAAAGGGGCATTGTGCTCAATTATGGACCTGATGAGGGATGAGTAAAGAGGCACGATGACCTCCCCGGATCTAGATGTGAATCCCTTCATGATTAGGTGGGCTATATAAAATGTTTTTCTAACCACTTTGGCCATGTGGTTGTCAAATGAGAAATTGCTATCAACTTGGGTCCCCAGGTCCCTAATTACTTCTTCCGTACTTAATGGATTACCACCTATGTGGTAATTTGTGGGCACTTTGTTTTTGCCAAAGGGGATGACTATACACTTTTTGGCGTTTAGCTCGAGGCCATGGCTCTGGCACCAATTGTCTGTTTCTATGAGGCCCTTTTGGAAGATGCTTGTGTCGGCTGAAGAGTCGATTATGGCGCCCAGTTTGCAGTCATCTGCGAACTTGGTCAGCCACAGTCCTTCCGTGTTGGCCTGTACCTCCGAGAAATATATACTGAACAAGAGAGGTCCCAGGACTGAGCCTTGTGGGCCGCCACTTGTAACTGATTTGGAGTCTGACATGGCTCCAGCAATTCTAACCATGTGGGTTCTGTCCTTGAGCCAGTTTGCAACCCATCTAGTGACATAGGGGTTTATATTTAAGCTGGTGAGCTTATCTATAATGCCCGAGTGGGGTATTGTATTGAAGGCTTTTGCGAGGTCCAGGTAGGCTGTGTGGACCACCTTCCCCTCGTCAATGGCCTTGGTGACCGTTTCAAAGAAATCAACCAGGTTTAAGAGGCAGGATCTGCCCTTAACAAAGCCGAACTGGGTAGGATCCAGTGTCTGTAGGTCCCCAATATCTTTATTTATGAGGTCCATGATGATCCTTTCCATAGCTTTGCAGACCAAGCTAGTCAGGCTTATGGGGCAATAGTTTCCAGGATCCGTTGAGGCACCACCTTTGTGGAGAGGGACCACTGTTGCTGTACGCCACTCTTTGGGTACATATCCTGTAGTAAGGCTGAGATTGAACAGTAGTTTTATGTTTGGGTAAAGGTGTAAATGGACATTTATGTGGATACTTGTGCCTAATATATATTTATATGTGATTTTTGCATGGCAGTTAACTTATATAATACTCTCTTTGTTTTGACAGGATAAGCTTGTGTGCTGCTCATGTAACTTTGTTATGGGACATTTTCTATCTTTGGAAAGATTGTGTGCTGCTTGTGCTTACTAGTGACAACTTACCTTCTCACTGACTCCTGCTGAAATACCTCACTGGCAATCAGGTTTCTTCCCTGGCTACAGCATGGATTCTTACCTTAGTCCTGTTGGTCCTTCTCCAAATGTACCTTACAAGAAAAAAACAATGAAAGCCTGAGTCCCTGCCTCATTGCAGTCTCTTCCTATGCCTCAGCTGGCAGAGGGTGACTCTACAGTGGCCACTGCTAGGTCCTCAGACAACTTACCTGTTTCCTGTATTCTCTCTGGTAAAGCCTTGCTGGCCAATATGAACACGGGGGGGGGGGGTCAGTCACATCCACTGTGGCTCTTTCAGTGCCCTGCTTGGGCATCGGTTCATAGGTTCATTAGTGTTTACTAGGCTAATGACTACAAGGGCCTTTTTAAACCTAGCCATGCATCCCAAATCTCTGACAAGTTCTGATACCCTTGATAAGTGTAATCAGAGGTTTGGGAGATGAACCATTTACAGGTTACCTGTGTCCATTAGAGACATAGATGCCAAACCAGGGATGAATTTCTGGTTTCCCATCCAGTTGTCCAAGTTGCACTTGAATTGGGTTAATGAGGAACTCTGCTTCACATGGATGGGGAGCCTGTTCCATAGACGCGGTAGTCTCTGGTATACATACCTGTCACTCCAGCAGGACCTATTTATGCCTCAGCTTACCAGAGAGAATGCAGAAAACAGGTAAGTGGTCAGAGGACTTAGCAGTGGCCACTGTAAAGTTACCCTCTGCCAGCTGAACTTTTGGGTACAGCGGATATTTTGGGAGGATTTTCTCGAGGTGCCCGGGGAAAAAGACCTTTGGCTCAGGATGATGTTGCTGTCTCCTAACCATTCACCTCCTTAAGGAAGTACCTAGAAAAGGAAGCAGAAAATTAGTCACATTGAAAATAAAGAAATGGTTTCTGTTAGTAAAAATTATCTTATTGTCCTGGCCAGTGTCTGTTTTAGTCAGTCAGTGCTTGGTGGTCTTTGCCTTCTCCTAATACTGCTGCCCTTCTTGTAAGGAGGAGGATGCAGAGTCTGAAAAGTGTAATGCTGGCAGAGACAGTGTTATCTCACCTTAGGGTTCTATAGCCCAAGAATCTGATTCACTTAATAGTGACCCTAAAGTTGTCCATATGGAAGCTTTTTATTTTTATTTTTTTGAGACTATTTCTAGGCTAAGGGATGTTTTTGCTTTGGAATAGACAGATGTCCCCCCTGACTTGGGTAGATATTAGGATTTACTTGAACAAGAAGTCTGTAGTTCTACACCAATTCTTCCTATTTTGTCACCATTGGAGGATGCCCTGAAAATTGCCTGTAATGCTCCTGGTGCTATCTCATCAGTACCTAAAAAAGTGGATAAGTTGTGTAGCGCTTCACAATCTAATACATTTCTCTATTCTCATCTTAAAGCTGATCCTGCTGAAATTACTCCTACAGCTCATGCAGTGAAACAAGGCACTTTTCCTACTCCAACCCAGCTCATTTGGATAGGAAGAGTAAGTGGTTAGACGGACAGGGTAAAAGACTTTTTTCTGCCACACTAGCTTTCAGAATTCTGCACTCTCAATGCTACAAGTGGAAGTTTATTTTAAACTCTGCTAATAGCCTGGAAGAATTTCCTGATTCTCTGATCCCTAAAGATAGGTCTTACGTGAATCAGATTTTATGTAACTTGCCTCAGGTATCTAAGCATGCCTTAAAAAGTGTATATGATTGTGCTGATACTGTTTCTAGGACTTGCCAAGCTAAGCGAAAGTCAGAAACTTTGAGTTTATCTTTACACACAGTTGTTTTATTTAGGCCTGCTTGCTACACAGGTCCTCAAAAAATATAATGAGACAAGTAAATTAATGCAGGGAATTTCTAGGATTTTTTTGGTCCCAGATTCTTCCTTTCTAAGCCCTCTAATCCATTCAAAAGACAGAACAAGCAAAGAATGCAGCCTAATAATGGATACACTCACAAGAAGAAATGGCAGGAGGGTAACGACATTAAACGCAAAAAACAAGTACATTTCCCTAAAAAGGATCAGACACCAGTTTCAGAATGACTATGTCAGAGACCTGGTCACCTTCTTCCCCTCCTCCTACCAATGTCTCCTTTCCACTTTCTCAGTATCTGACCTTCAGTGCTCCAGATTGGTGTCAGATAGTTTTTGACAAATGAGTTTTGAAGGTGATTCAGGAGGTTTGCAGCTTGCAGTGGATAGATTTCCCCCCTTCTTTCAAGGGGATTACCCCTCACCCTTCAAACCAGAGTTGTTTCCTCAAGTACTTCAACACATATTAGAAGCAAGTGTTCTAGAACATGTTCCTACATATCACTGAGGAAGAGGCTTTTATTCCAAAATATTTCTGTTCCCAAACAAGGAGCAATCATGAAGACCTCTCCTTCCTCAATCTCTGTGTGGAAGTTCCAAAATTCAAGCTTGTGACTCTGCAGTCAGTGCTAGTATTTCCCCCAGACCAATGTGTTATGGTAACCTTAGACCTCAAGGATGCTTGCCATCACATTCCAACAGCACATAAATTCAGGAGATTCCAAAGATTTTGTGTATATGTGTCACATTATTAATCATTTGCATTACCCTTTGAGCTATAAACTGCACCAAGAGTGTTTACAAAGTGTCTAGCTCCTGTGGTAGCTCATTGCAGACTGCAAGGTATCCACATTTTTTCTTATTTAGACAACCTGTTGATTTTTGCAAAATCTTTGCCCAGATGCCAGGAGTCCTTAACAAAGGATCCAGTGTTGTTTGTTTTCATCTGATTCAATGTATGGGTTGTCAGATGTGACCTCAGCACTGACTTTGAATCTTTTATGGTACCAGGGCTCTGACTCCTCCTCTTCCCATAATTCCCTGTACTCTACTGTAGTACCTCAGATCTTGTTTGCTGCTTGAAGCTGCCAGATGTGTGTGAGGGCTCTTCTTTAAATTGTTATATCCTTTACAGATTTGTGAATTATGTTCCCTTTCTCCTTACTGAGAGTTTAGCTCTCTGTATAGTTTCTTTGTTTACCCCTTTTATATAAGAATTTTATAGTGAAATTATTCTTACTTAGGTATCATCCACTCAGTCATCTTAGAGCTTCACTGAGCATGATGTTGGGATGATGAGTAAGTTCCTCAAGATGCAGATCCAGGTTGGGGTTCTCTCAGTGCTGTCTGCTATGAGTGCATCAGGCATTGGCCTTACTTACCCACCACTTATTTTTCCAGTACTGGTTGTTCCCATGTCAACAACAGTTCCTTTTAGTTCAGTCTTGTATCTAGGGGTCTTTATTGTCATCAACAGTCTTGGTCACTTCGACCCCGACTACATCCCTTTCCCTTTCAACTCTAAGGTTGTCAGTTCAGGAAGAGACTCAGAGCCAAAGCATTAGCGCCAAGGTCCACGGCCAGAAGTCAACACAGAGAATATTGGAACTGTCCCCACCCCTCAGAGCTGGACTTTTGATAGCTTGGATCTGAGGTCAACTTTGGGATTAAGGTGCATCAGAGCCAAGAAATCTCTTTTGTCCTTGGACAGGAGAGGAGCAGGTTCTCAGAGCCAGCTGCAGCTTTGGACCTCAAGGTTTTTCACAGAGTCCAAGAATTATTTAAGAAGATGCCTCCAGCTAGTTTGGTTCTACCCAAACCCCAACAGGAGTCTGTTTCTTCTTCTTCACATCTTCCTATCAGACAGGAACAGTCAAAACCACAAGGTACCCAAGCCACCCGCTACATCAGCTCCCAGTCTGATTCTGAACTTTCAGATCCCCTACCAGAATTGGTTCACAGGAAACAGATGTGCAAATGGAAGCACTTAGACTCAATTCCAGAGTCCATCACAGAAGACACAGACTTGGATGAAGGTAGCCCCCAGTCTCCCTCTGAAGTTGTCACTTTTGGGAAGATCCAAGAATTGATGATGCAAACAGGGGATGGTCCACCCAAGATCCCTTTCCTGATAAATCTGTGTTCTTTGGAAGCTTTTGGCTAAGATCCATCTGTGTCCTGAGTGTTACCACCCATTAACCCTCTCATCGACCTCATGGCACAATGGGCAGGGAAGGATCCGAACATGGAGGAACCTAGCCCCCCCCCCCAAAAAAAAAGCAGATAGGATTCTACAAGACCCTAAGGATGGGAAATGGAGCAAAGGTCCTCTGGAAGATGCAATGGTGGTAGCAGCAGTCACAAACAGAGAATTTTCAGAAGAAAGCTTCTTTATTCATTCCCATAAAAAGGAGTCCAGAACAATTGACAGGTTTGGAAAGTGGACTTATCCCTCAGCTACCTTAGCTGTTAGGTTGCTGAATTACTTGGCCTATGTGACGAGGTTTCTGAGAGATTTAGTTAAGGAACTCTCTAAATCACTCTTTGGTAACTTGCCTGTGGATGTCCAAAAGTCTGTGGATTCCCAGCTGACCACTATTCAGTCGGCTTCCAATGCTGCCATGAGTCTGCTACCTAATGTAGCAAATGGGCCTGCCATAGCAGCAGGTACTGGCATCACTATGCACCACCATACCTGAATGTGTCTTTGTGACTTTGAGGAGAGTTTCAAGATGTCCTTTATTAATACACCATATGATGGTTCAATACTTTTTCGACCCAAAGTCAAAGACATGTTAACCAAGAGCCAGCAAGATGGTAAGATTTTTTTCTACAGTCAGCATCCATTTTTCCAACCCTAAAAAATCATTTTACAGGAATCAGAGATTGGGGAAAAGATGTGGTTTCAGAAGTCACTGAGTCCTTAACATGACTGTTTGGGTGATAGGCCTCCTTGTGGCAGAGGAGGAGGTAATGCTAATGGACGTAGCCTGAGGGGCAGAGGCAGACTGCATAATCAGGACTTCCATAGTTCCTTTTCAGACAAGCCCATCCAGGGTCCCAGAAGGGTTGCCCAACTGCTACACTCTGGAGGCAGTCGGGAGATGCTTATCTCTACACTTACAAGCCTGGCAAAACATTACAACAGATTCTTGGGTGTTAAAAGATAATATCCAAAGGCTGTTCCATTCCATTCCATTTTTAATTCCAGCTCAGAACAAGAGTAAGATTCCTGATGTTCCACCCAATCAGTGGGAGACAGCAGTACTATGGATATCCAAGCTGCTAGCAAAAACAGTCATCCATCTGGTCCCCCAAAACCAGTTAGAGTCTGGAGTCCATTCAAGATTCTTTTTAATATCAAAAAAAGACAGGAGACCTAAGACCAGTTTTGGATATAAATCATCTCAATCAATTTGTAAAGCAGGCGAAATTGCAGAAGGTTATGGTTCAGTCCATTCTACCCCTTGAGGAGGGATGATTGGATGTGCTCTGTGGATCTCAAGGAAGCTTACTGTCATGTGAAAATAGAGAAGTACTCCAGGAGATTTCTGCACTTTTGGCTGGGAGCCAATCACTATCAATTCAGATCTTACCACAGCCCCCAGGGTAGTCACCAAGGTAATGGAAGTGGTAGCAGTGCACTTGCATCTGCTTGGGATCCAAGTTTTCCCCTTTCTGGATGATTGGCTCCTAACTGCTACTTCCTAGCATCTTTCAAACCTCACCTAAATTTAGTGATCAACTGTTACTGGATTTATGGATAATAGTAAACCTCCCGAAATGTCAGATGGTTCCAACACAGCAACTAGAATTAATTGGATACCACCTTAACACATCTTTGAAAATTGCCAGCCTTCCCCAGCAAAGGGTCTATTCACTTTATCTATAGGGAACACATGTACTTCATCATCCTTCCCCTCAGCAAAGCTAATCCTGGGTCTTCTGAGGTTTATGACTTCTTCAGTTCTGATGATTCCTCTGGCTTGATATCACATGAGAGTGCTTCAGTGAACCCTAGCTTACAATGGTCCCAGAAAGTTCATCCGTTACTTACAAAGATATGGGTTACACAAGTCTGCAAACAACATGTGGCATAATGGATAACATCTCCATCGGTCACTGAAGAGTGCCCTTTCCACCCAGAAACACCGACAGCAGTAGTAAGCACAGATGCATCCCTACTAGTGTGGGGCAGCATTATAAAGATAGGATGGTCAAAGTTACTTGGTCACAAACAGAGGTCAACCTTCACATCATTATCTTAGAGATGAAGGCAGTCCTTCTAGCACTGCAGGCCTTATAGGATGCTCTCCCCAAGGATGTGATTTCCATATACATGGATAACATGACCATAGTATGGCACATCAACAAGTAAGAAAGAACCAGCTCTTAGCCCTTATGTTGAGAGGAAATGAGTGTTTGGTAGTGGGCTATGTCTTCACAACACTTTCCCACAGCAACACATATCCCAGGGTCAGCCAATCTGCTAGAGGATAATTTAAGCAGAACCATATTGACACCTCAAAACTGGTTCCTCACTCAAACAGTAGAAACAGTGATTTACAACTTCTGGGGCCAGCTTTGCTACAACCTGTTTGCCTCCTGTCTCAACAGCAAGTGCGTCAGTTATTTTGCCCTAATTCTTCTACAGGGTCCATCACTGAGGGATGCTTTAGTTCACAATTGGCCCTTAGGACTCCTTTATGCCTTTAAACCTCTCCTCTTGATGAACAAATGTATACAGAAAGCAAGAAAGTGCAAGGCCAAGGTGATCACCATTGTCCCCTTTTGGCCATGACAGGCATGGTTCCTTATCCTCTGGCCTCTACTTCAACATCTGAATGGATGTTAGATCATTATCTAGACCTTCTTTCTCACCTGTTCAGACTGGCTCCTCTTGACCAAAAGTCCATGAAACTAACTCCATGGTTTCTCCAATTCTAGCAAAAGCCAGAGACACCAGGCTCCCCACAACAATTGTTAAAATTATTTTGGCTTCTCAGAAGCTGTCTACAATGAAAGTATACCATAACAAGTGGTGAAGGTCTTTGATTTGGTCTACTTCTAAAGGAATAGACCCTTAAAAGTTACTAAAGCCTTTTGAAGGAGTACTTTCTCTTACGGCCACTGATCAGGGATCCCGTTCCCCCTTGAGACATTATTCTCATGCTGCAAGCTTTGACTGTCTGCTTGAATCTGCAACTACTTTAGACCTTAAATTTCTCTCTTGGAAGGCAATTGTTCTAGAAGCAGTCACATTAGCCAGAAGGATATCGGTATTGCAGGCACTTTCATGTAAACCTCCATAACTCATCATCCATAAAGATGAGAGTTTTGCTGATATTTAAGCCATCCTTTCTCCATAAGGTGGCATCTGAAGCAAATTTGAATCAGTCTCTAGATTAACCAGTATTTTTTCCATGATTCTCAAACAAAGGTGAATATACATTACATATGCTACACATTCATCATCAGCTCAGGTTTTACCTAAAACAGAGGATTGAGAAGACTGTGTCTAAAGTGACACTCTCATGGTGGTTGTCAGATTGCACTTCCTTTGTCTGTAATAAAGAAAATGTTGACATAACTAGCCAAACCAAAGGCTCACTCATCTAGAGCAGTGGCTACCTCATCGACCTTCACAATGAGGACACCCATTGATGATATTTGTGCAGCAGCAACTTGGTCAACAGACCATACCCTTGTGTTTCATTATAAGCTGGATGTACAATCCAGATCACACTCTTTTGGTTCCACCATACTCAGGAATATCCTTCCTTGATACCACTCAGAAAGACAGCTTGGGAATCTGTCCTGTACATTGAATTGGATGAAAATAGACATCACTAGATATGAAAGTTATGTACTTAGCATTGTGATAGATCCATGTTATCTGATGTTCTTCCAGTTAAACATCCCTCCTGCCACCATCCAAATTGGCTCGTATAGTTTTGAGATAACTGAGTGGCAATCACTTTGCACCCTGTCCATGTACAGTCATGTTAACTGTTTCTATTTCCTTTCCTATTTGGTTGATTGACCTATGAGATTTATCATGTTTTTTCTACATTTGATAATATTGGTTATTTAAAGGGGCCAAACTCAATCTGAGGTACTAGAGTACAGGGGATTGTGGGTAGGGGAGGAGTAAGAGCCCTGGTACCATTAAAGTTTTAAAGTTGGTGCTGAGGTCAGATCTGTGTGGATCTGACAACCCATATGCTGAACTGGATGAAAATCTGACAACATGGGTCTATCATTATGGTAAATACATAACTTTTGTTTTCTTCCCTCCTGACCCATCTAGGCTTTCAGGTAAAGATACAGAAATCCTTCTTGATTCGGTCACACAGGATTGTGTTTTAGAATGCCTTATAGGCACTCTTATGCTAAAAGCTCTTTTACCTCAAGTCAAATTGAAGATTTATCAGGAGGCATTCCTGAATTATCCCATCTGACTCAAATCTTCAGCCAAGGAATTCCTCAGAATTCTGTGTATTATGGCTTCTGTGATTCCAGTGATACCACTTGCCAGGCTGCACATGAGAGATTGATTCATTGGTTCCTAAAGCACATATTGACCCAGCATTTTTACCCCCTAGATTTTCAAATACCTGTGTTGGACTTTATAAATGTACAACTGCAGCAGTGGAGGGATCAGTTGGCTCTCAATCCAAGACTCATTTTCTCTATCCATACTCCAACACAATCAGTCTTGACAGACTTCTCAGATTTCACTTGGGGTGCAGTTTATATGGGAGTAAAAGTGGAAGATATGTGGCACACTTTGGAGGGATGAAAGTAGATAAATGTCAAAGAAATGCTGGCAGTGGTTTAAGCTTTAAAAGCTTTACATCTTTGGCAACCAGGCTCTCTTCAGGTGATTACAGACAATGCCACTGTGATGCACTTAAATAAGAGTTACCAAGTCATACCAACATTCATTTGGCAGTGATGTCTTAGGAATTATCTCTTCAACACTTCCTAACTCTTAAGGCCTCTTACATTCTGTCAGAGTAAAAGATGGGTGGCAAGCAAATTAAGAAGATCCTCGACAGGCCCTCATGAGGTGAAATTCAATTTAGTGGTACTCCAGGAATTGATCCAGATGTGGGAAACACCTGAATAGATCTGTTTGACTCCTTTCAAAACAGACAGACAAATTCTGTTCCTGGAATCCTTGCAAGCAAGCTCAGAGAACAGATACTCTCTCGTTCCCTTGGTCAGGGATATTTCTATATTGTTTTCTACCCTTTCCATTGATTTTCAAGGTACGTCTGAGATTCAGAAAGATTTGGCAAAAGTCATTGTAGTGACTCACTTTTGGCCCAGGCAAAATTTGTTCTCTCTTCTGATGGAATTAGCCAAGGGCAATTACCACAAGCTTCCTGATAGACTGGATTTACTCACACAGGATAAGAGGAGTTTGATATATCTTGACGTCAAGCAACTGACTGCCTAGCTGATTCAGTTTTGATACCTATTAGGCAACTTTTCCATGAGGATATACAATAGATACTAAAGGAGGCAAGAAAGCCTGCTACTAGAAAGTCATACATTGGAAATGGAAAAGATTGTCAGATTTGTGCCCAGCCAATAACTGGGGTCCCATCAAAGAGTCTACCCCCTGGTGCATAAATATTTGTGTGATTTATTATCATCTGGCCTTTTGTATGCATCTAGCAGCCATTTCAGCTTGTCTGCCCATGGATCCCCCTTTCTTCCATGTTTATGCTCAAATGGTATAGGAAAGGGGGTGTTACACACGAGACCCCCTCTCAAACAAATACCTCCCTCCATCTTGGGATCTCAGCTTTGTCTGGAGAAGCTGACTTTGTTACCCATTGAACCTGTTTCTTTGGCTGATTTGAGGTTTATTACTTGGAAAACTTTTCTACTTATTGCTCTGACATCTGCAAGGTAAGTAGCTGATTTGAAAGTTCCCATGGCGGGGGAACCTATCTGGTTTTCCATAGAAATAAGGTCAGTGTGAGGACTAGCCCACATCCATGCTCAGAAGCATAGCTTGCTCAACCAGTGGCCTTTGCCACTACCATGATCCAGTGCCCCACCCCCTCAACTATTCAACTGATGAACTAAAAATAAAAAAATGACTGTATTACACCAGTTGCTACAATTACAAATCCATGTCTCCTCCAGCTCTTTCACTGAAGAGCAAAAAAAATTGGACATTGCTTCTACTGGTACATCAACCAAGTATCCAGATGCACAACACCCCCCACTGCCCAGCCATTCAGGTCCCGTTTATGTGCCCTGCGCCCAACCCTCCTACATTTTATTTAAAAAATAAATAAGTATACTTTCTTCATCTTTTAAACTGCAGCAAACCGTTGCTACAGTTTATGCTTCGCCTGCACTGAGGGCTACATCACTCATGTTTTAGTTTAAAAAATGTTTCATCTTATAAACTGTAGCAAACTGCTCACTAAAAATGTAGCAAACAGTTGCTACACTTTATACTCTGCCTGCATGAAATATTACAGCACTCATGTTTTAGCCAAGAAAAAATATATTTTTTAAACATTTAAGCTGTAGCAAACTGCTTGGTACAATGTAGTTTAGTAAAAACAGATCTCAACACCCAAAGTAAAACCTCTCTTATTTTAATCCAAATACAAATAGTAGAGCTTTCAGGAATACTCCTTTCTTCAGCGCATATAGAACACAGTTAAGTACAGCACATGATCCCATCGCCCAATAAGAGCTCAGCTTGCTATACAGAGAACCTAAATTTTAAAGACACTTCAACATACACAAAAAATAAGTTCAAAGTCAACTTAAAAAGCACAACAGATACAGGCAGTCAGTAGCAACATTCACTTCAGTTTCATTTGCTTTTGTTTTAATACAGGTTTTAAACTAGCTGAAGCATTTAATCCAGATGCATGGTCAGCCTGCAATTTTAAAATCCATTTGTATTCAGCTAGTTCAGTGGCAGTTAGAGCATCACCACCTCTTATGTTAAAAAATATCCTTTGTATTACTCTAAATTGAAATGCATGGTCTATACCACTGTCTTGAATATGCTTAGCCAATGAATTAGTAAGTATATTCCTTCTAATTTGTGAAAGACATTCAGAAATTATTTCCTTAAATTTTCTATTAGATTTACCTATGTAGAAACTAGTGCATGTCATACACACAGCTAAATAAGCCAGATTTTCTGTGTTATAAGTAGCAAAGCAGTTACATTCATAAATATACTTTGTGGATACTCAGAATTAACAGAAGGGTTGATATGTTTACAAAACACACAATTATAGCATGGAACAGTACCTTTTCTTTTAATTCTAGTGGATTGGCCCTTCTTTTCATACATTTCTTTATAGCATATTTTCTGCTTCAGGTTAGGGCATTTCTTAAAAGTAAAACTGGGAGATGCATCTTTCATTTTACCCAATTCTGGCATAGCTGTGTCTTTAAACTTTAGGTTCTCTGTATAACAAGCTGAACTTTTATTGGGTGATGGAATCATGTGCTGTATTTAAAAACTCTGTGTTTGAACTGTGTTTTATATGCATTGAAGAAGGGACTATTCCTAAAAGCTCTGCTCTTTGTATTGGGTGATGGAATCATGTGCTGTATTTAAAAACTCTGTGTTTGAACTGTGTTTTATATGCATTGAAGAAGGGACTATTCCTAAAAGCTCTGCTCTTTGTATGTGAGTTCTTTTATATCTGGTGTTGAGATCCTGTTTTTATTGTTTTTACTATTTGTTGTATTTAACCCGTTGATCTCAAATACTCAGTTACACTCCTTGAAGCTGACTGAATACAGTGTAGTTTAGACCACACATGGAGATCTACAGCATTCAAGTTTGACCACAAATGGAATACTAACTTGCATTTGAGATCTGGATCAGCTGATTGCACTCCCCAACACTTTGCACCCAGGACAGATGCCCTTTTCTCCCCACCCTGCAGCTACAAGCTACACTATTGTCCATGCCTAAGGTGGTCTTAGAGTTCAATTTGAATCAAGCCATCAATCTTCCAGTTTCTATCCAGATCCAAAAAAACAAGGGTGAACAGATTTTTCATACCTTGGATGTACATAGATAACTCGGGTACTACCTTGACAGAACCAAGTCCTTCAGGAAAGCTGATCAGCTATTTATTTCCCTATGCTGGGACTAAGAAAGGCCAACTTGTGTCTAAACAGATTATCTCTAGATAGTTGTCCTCTGCTATTGTGTTGTGTTACTCTCACCACAGCAAAACTATTCCAGTCACGTTGAGGGCCCATTCTACCAGGGCCTTAGCTTCTTCAATGGCATGTTGGAAAGTGGTGGACTCTAAAAGCATTACAAAGGCAGCAACTTAGTCCTCCATCCATACATTTGCAAAGCCCTACAAACTGGATTCTTTCTCTAGGTCCAGAGCAGGCTTTGCAAGGACTATCCTCCAGGGGCTCCTAGACCCTTATTCTTCCTCTTTCCAGGTTGGGTAAGCTTTGGTAATCTACCTATAGGCTACTGCAGTGTTTTGAATTATGAACATAGTGCACTTGTCCATGTTGCAGTTTCCCATAACAGCAGATGTTTCGATTCTTCACTGCTGCAGCATCCGCACCCACCCGTCACCTCCCTTGTTGAACATAGTTGATGTAGGTTTACAACTTTTATTTTGAAGTTGTTATTGTGGTTAATTTTTTCATTTGTTACTATAGTTGAGTTTCATTCAGGATGAGTTCTCATTTTCTCTTTTGTACCATGAAAATCCTGAATATTTTAGTTACTCTGTCTGCTTTTATAGTTCCTGCAAAAGGGTTTAGCCTCTAGACAGCCATAGTGAAAGTTAAAGTGTTGGGAAGATGACTGGGTGCTGTATCGTAACATCTACTGTTATGGACATGTACAAGTTAAACAACTGTGCTTTCCTGTGTACTGAACCTCTTAAAGATGTCAGAATTGCTCCATATGTAGAAAAAGACCTTCTCAGATTGTGCTGGTGGTATATGTAAGAGATGGATACATTCTAATGTTTCTGTTTTTTCACCAACTTGTATCTTTTGTTTGATAATATGCACATGCTTATACCAGCAAGGTATCCTATAGTTCTTTGATGTGAGTTTTTTTTTTTTAATATTCTGTTTGGTGGGTTTTACATGCGGGCATTTTATTATTAAAAATCTCTTTATAATATATATGGTTAAAATTGCTATATTTTATTTCCTTAATTTAGGTTTTATGCTGAGTTTCTTATCTCAGCTATTTAATTAGAGATGGATTAAGTAATCTTTATAGTATGTTATTGAAATGTATGTCTATTGGACTTCCAAGTTGGCTACACACTGATCAACATCTTAATTTCAGCTGTCCCAGTGTGAATAAAAAATAAACTGAGAGAGAAGGGCTAGCAATTTTGCCAATGTTAGTAAAATTCAGTTACTGGCTAGTAAGTACACTATCTGGATGCCAGCAAAGATGAAACTTAGAGAGGCTGAAATAAATTTAACTAGAAAAGGTGAAGAGAAAACACTGGAAAGAATCCTGCAGCTGTTCAGCAAAAAGCAGTTCAAGGATGTCAGTGAGTTAAAGGAAACATAAATCAAATGTGCTCAGAGCTGATAAAAATAAGTGAAACATTGAAGGAATATATAAACTCAAATAACAAAAAGCTGGAAAATGCTATTCATATGAACTCATAAAAACTGCAAAAAATCAGAGAATGAAATGAAGAAAAGGCTGGCCAGATACTAATACTGCTCAAGAAGAACTGTTTCAAAAAAGTATAGAATTAAAGGACAGAACACATAGAGAAAACCTGAGATTTCCTCCTGTACCAGAGAAATCTGAAGAAACAGACTGTGTTGATTTTATGAAAGCACATATATATATATATATATATATATATATATATATATAAGCAACTGACCTGGTATTCCACAGCAGGATTTGTTAATTGAAAGGACACTTTGTGTGTATGCTCCAAACTTGGCTGTGAGAAAACACCCAAGACCTGTATTAGTAAAGATGCAGTTATACCAGCCAAAAGAGTTGATCCTGACAAAACTATGGCAAAAGGGCAAAATTAAAAAATTGGAGACAGTAGAATGTATATGGAAATTTTTATTCATGTACACCAGGTAGAAGAGATGCAAATTTATCCCAGCAATCACCATTATATTCACAGTGTTCTGTTAGCTTTAAAGACCACTTGCTTAAACAAACAAAAAAGGGCAATGATTATAGTATATGTAGAGGTGAGACATTTCCCCTTACTTTTGCTTAGGTGAATGTTTAGATTAATGCCCTTGGCTTAATCTAATAACAAGGTGTGAAGTTGTTCAGTCTCGCCATTCATTCTTCACTGATGGGTTCAGAGACAATCCTTGGCTCCAACATGGCCGACTAGCAAGCTCAAAGTTCTCCAGTAGCTCAAGACCCAACCCCTTATCCCACAATACACTGCTGGAATTACCTCAGATCTAGTTTGCCACGGCACAGATCACTTGGTTTCCAACGTTGCTCGAGACTATTATGGGGAGAGTTCAACTTTCAGCAAGTTTTGTATTTCATTGTTTTATATATCTTTGATTACTATATAATACTATATAATTCTAGCTAGTTAACAATTGATGTTAAGTTGTCTATCTTGCCTTCATTCTTGCTGTTTGCGGATTGGAGCCGATCTTTGGCTCCGACTCGGCCATCTTCAGTAGTTCGAGAGCTGTTTACTGGCTCGAGGCTACCCCTTATCCCATGATGCCTAGCGATAGCTACCCAGATCTCATTTGCCACTTCAGCTGCGAGGTGTGTCATTTTCTGGCTCAGGCTTGTATTTTCAAATTTTCAAAATTTTTGTGTAGAACTATATCCTCATACTTCTTAAAACTATTAGATAATTACCTTTTCTTAGTTTTATTTACTAGTGTTTGTTCTTAGTAGAACACGTTTAAGTTAGAGAGTTCTCCCCTCCCCCACCCCTTCCCTAGGAAGCCATTTAACTTAGAGGCTCTACTTTCCACAGTTTTGTGCTATCTTAAAAAAAAAAAAGGGTAGTTTGTTTTATGTATATTTTTTACATAGTCTATTGTACCTTGACTAGAGTAGAAATTTGTTTCTATCTGTGTTCTTTTCTGCTGGTTGATATGTCTAAAGAGGCTAAAGTATCTGGATTTAAAAAGTGTGACTCGTGCTGTCAGAAAATGTCTCTGACAGACGGGCACACTAGCTGCGTTTATTGTTTGGGCGCTGTTCACCTGCAGGACTCTTGTTCTATCTGTCATGCCTTTAGTCCAAGAGTCCTGCAGGAACAGAAGAACAAATTGATCCTTAGGGATCTATTAAAACCACAGGATTCACCGGCAAAGAGTTCACAGCCAGTGAAATCCCCAAAATCCTCTAAACCGTCGGCTCCACCTTTGGAGCCGAACCCGGTACAGGATTTACCGAGTACGTCAGTTCCAGCTGGCACAGACAAGACAGACCCCTCCGTCGGTTCCATCAGATGTTTTGGAGCCATCTCAGAGCCATAAAAGGCTGAGGTCCCCCTCATTAGAGTCTGTTCATTCGGCTCCTGGCTCTCCATTATTGCAAAGTGAACGTAGCCACTGTTCTTCACACTCCTCTCGATCCTCTAGGCTGTCTGGTCATGATATGGAGAGAGTAGTGAGTAGGTTGTTAAAATCACAGGCACTAGCTAAAATATTGTCTAGCCCTCCTCAACAGGTATCTGCTCCATCCACCTCCCTTTCTCGAGGCAGGGACGCCTTTGAGGTCATGCGGAGTGTGCTGTCCCCTGAGTCAGCTCCACTACCAGCCCCACCGTCTCCGTCCCCCCATAGTGCCTGTGCCAACCTCTGCTCCTCCTCCAGATCCCAAGCATAGGGAACCGATGCTCCAGGACACCCCATTGGGTGTTTCCTCTTCTTCCAAGGCCTCTCCTGATCACTCAGAGGAGTCCCCTTGGAAGAAGAAGTACAAGAGGAAGCACATTGACTCCCCTGAGTCTGTCACTTCTGATACAGACTTAGATGAATCGGAAGGGTCCCCGAGATCCCCCTCTGAAGATGTTTTCTTCTCGGACATCCTGGAAATGCTTAGGCAGAGGGGGAACTGGAATCCCCTAGCCCCTACCAAGGATGAGTCTGTATTCCTGGATGCTTTCGGTTCCCGACCTTCTACCTCCTGGGTTTCTCTGCCTTTCGACCCACTTATGTCCGTAGTGGCTCGAAAGGCTTGGTCAGCTCCGGACACAGTGGAACCAACTCCGAGGAGACCTGGTAAATTTATTACAGCTCCCCAGGATAAACAATTCCTTTCTAAAGGTGTGCCCGTTGATGCCATGGTGGTAGCAGCAGCCACCAAAAAAGAGCTAGCAGAATCCTCTTCATCTGTTCATCCCCCAAACAAGGAGTCTAGGATGATGGACAGGTACGGAAAGTGAATGTTTGCTTCAGTGACCTTCTCCATGAGGTCACTGAACTATCTATGTCATTTTACTCAACTTCAAAGGGATCTCCTTAAAGAGCTTGGAGATACCCTTCAAGATCCTACAGTTGAGGGAGCACAAGCCAAAGTAGCTTCCCAGCTAGTGACGCTTAATTCTATAATTAACTCCTCCATGAGGCTCATTTCCTATGCAGCTGATGGAGCAAGTAGAGCCAGCCTTGCCTGACACACGTAGTGATTTTTCCTCCAGAGGCAGAGGGGGAAACAATAATAATAGATGCCGCCCTCGTGGCAGAGGGGGTCTGCAGAACCAGGGCAACAGAGAATCTTTCTCGGATAAGCCCTTCCAGCATCCCTGAAGGGTTGCCCGGCTGCTCACCTCTGGAGGCAGTCGGGGGGAAGACTTTCACTGTACCCAAACACCTGGCAAAATTTAACAAAAGACAGATGGGTATGGTCCATTATATCTGGAGGTTACAAAATTCCCTTCCATCAACCCCCCTTACAGTCAAAGAACATCCTTCCAGGTGTTCCAACCAATCTGAAGGAGCAAGCAATAATAGAAGTTTCAAAACTGCTAGAAAAAAGAGCCATCCAGGAAGTCTCCACAGACCAGCATGGATCTGGAACTTACTCAAGGTTCTTTTTGGTACCAAAAAAGACAGGGGACTGGAGACCGATTCTGGATCTCAGCAGACTAAACAAGTCTGTACAAAGAACAAAGTTTCGGATAGTCATGCTACAGTCCATTCTACCCTTTCTGGGTCAGGATAATTGGATGTGCTCGATAAATCTTCAGGATGCGTACTACCATATCAAGATGGACAGATGCTCCAGGTGATTTCTTCGCTTTCGGTTGGGGGCCAGTCATTACCAGTTCAGAGCTTTGCCCTTTGGTCTCACCACAGTCCCCAGGGTGTTCACCAAATGTATGGCAGTGGTCACGGCTCACCTGAGACGTCAAGGATTCCAGGTGTTTCCATATCTAGACGACTGGCTCCTCACTGCTACCACCAGGCATCAACTCCTACAAGAGCGGGATTATACATTCACATTCTGCCCCTCGACAAATCTGCCTTGTTGCCCTGTCAATCTATCACTTACATAGGAGCAGACTTAAACACAAGGAATATGTTTGCAAGGTTACCACTAGAAAGAGTGTCCACAATTCGTCAACAAGCGCAAATTCTAATGCAGAGCAAAAGGATCCAAGTCAGATATGTCCTTCAAACTCTGGGCTCCATGACAGCTGCCATTCTTCTAATCCCACTAGCGTGCTTCCACATGAGAATTCTTCAGTGGCTTCTTTTCACACAGTGGTCTTTCCAAGAGCTACCCATGTCTCACATGATCCTGATCATGGAGGCTTGCAAAAGACACCTTTCTTGGTGGATGGTCTCCCCATTAGTTAATCAGGGCAGACCTTTCATACAACCCCCTCCGGTAGCCACAGTGATGACAGATGCCTCCCTGATAGGGTGAGGGAGGCATTATCTGGGCAGGACAGTCCAAGGCACTTGGCAACCTCACGAGTACCATCTGCACATAATGTTCTAGAAATGAGAGCCGCGCTCCTAGCGTTGCATGCTCTTCAAGACTCTCTTCCTTTTGGGACCATTGCAATTCAAACAGACAACATGTCAGTGATGTGGTACATCAACAAGCAGGGTGGAACCAGATCCTACCCCCTGTGTCGAGAAGCACTCAGACTTTGGCAGTGGGCGATTTCCTCCCAACATTTTCTGATTGCGACGCTTATCCCTGGGAGATCCAACGTCATAGCGGACAGGCTCAATAGAGCTATCCTCATGCCTCACGAGTGGTCTCTGAATCAGGAAGTTGCAGATCTTATTTTCAGCAAATGGGGATAGCCTTGCTGCGATCTTTTTGCCACCCCCTTCAACAGCAAATGCAGCAACTACTTCTCCCTTCTTCCGCTTCCAGGGCACATACCCAGAGAAGCTGTAGTCCACGATTGGCCTCAGGGACTTCTTTATGCTTTTCCTCCATTTCCCCTGATACCAAAACTCATACAGAAATCAAAATTGTTGGGTTGCAAAATGATCCTCATTGCCCCCTACTGGCCTCGACAGATATGGTTCCCATTCCTGCACCATTATCTTCCCAATCAGCCCTGAACTCTGGACCCAATTCCAGATCTCCTGATTCGTCAATCAGGTGGGTTGCATCAATTCCTCCAAACTCTCCAGCTCACAGCTTGGCTGCTCCACTTCCAACCTTAGCCAGGCTTCCCAGCATTTCTCCAGCAGTCCGTGAGATTGTCGTCCCCTCTCATAAGTCTACAATGAGAAAAACTTATGCTAGCAAATGGAAATGTTTTTCTTGTTGGGCAGAGTCTAGGAATGTGGATCCCTTTTCAGCCCCAGTCCATGAAATTCTGGAATTCCTGGCACAACCGTTTCACTCTGGGGCCGCTTCCGCTACGATTAGGGTACAATTAGTGGCCATTTCTAATTTTCATGTTGGTTTGTCAAATTCTAACATTATGTCTCATAAGCTCTGTAAAGCTTTTTTGAGAGGAACATCTCTTCCTTAGACCTCCAGTGAGAGATCTCCCTCCCCCTTGGGACCTTAATTTAGTCCTAATTTTTTAAATTCTGCCCCCTTTTGAACCAGCAGCTTCCTGCCCTATCAAGTTTCTATCTTGGAAGACACTCTTTCTGGTAGCTATCACTTCAGCTAGGCGTGTCTCAGAACTTCAGGCACTGTGTGTTCATCCTCCCTACCTGGTGTTTCACAAGGACAGAGTTTCTCTGAGGACTAATCCTTCATTTCTTCCTAAAGTCTGCTCAGAAAATAATTTAAACCAATATATAGATCTCCCTGTGTTCTTCCCAAATCATAGCAACAAGGCAGAGTACAAACTTCACCAATTGGACGTTCATAGACAATTGCGTTTTTACCTGCACAGAAGTAAAGAAATAAGAAAGTCAGACCAATTATTCCTTTCTTATGCCTTAAACAAACAAGGTCTCCCAGTTTCCAAGGTGACCTTCTCCAGATGGTTGTCCCATACTATTACTTTTATTTATCAGTTAAGGAACAAAGAGTTACCAATTAAACCAAAAGGTCATTCTACTAGGGTGTTAGCCACCTCCGTAGCCTTTCAGTCTAGGTTGCCCATGGATTCCATCTGTGCAGCTGCCACGTGGGCAAACCCTCATACCTTTATTTCTCATGACAAGGTGGATATGGTCTCCCGGTGCAGAGCTGACTTTTGTTCCACTGTTCTGAAGAGTCTGTTTCACTGAGCCACCCAGGGTGTTAGGTGCTAGGGATGCTGTCCCAAACAGCAAGAATGAAGGCGAGATAGACAACTTAACATTAAGAAGTTATGTACCTACCATAATGCTCCATGTTTGTTGCCTTCATCTCACCTTCTTTCTTGCATCCCTCCCTCTGTCCCCTGTCCTAGTGGATTGAGAGGAGTCCCTTTTTTACTGGCTGAGTATTCTTTTATTGTTATTCTTCTGGCCAGGTCTTCCTAACCTATTCTATATATTAGAGTGCATGGAACAACCAGTTTTTTGATAACTGGTTTCTCTCTTATTATGTCTGGATTAGCTATTTCAAACGAGATCTGGGTAGCTATCGCTAGGCATCATGGGATAAGGGGTAGCCTCGAGCCAGTAAACAGCTCCTGAGCTATTGAAGATGACCGAGTTGGAGCCGAGGATCGGCTCCAATCCCCAAACAGCAAGAAAGAAGGTGAGATGAAGACAGCTAACATGGAATGTTATGGTAGGTACATAACTTTTTATTTTCTGTGTTCCACCCCTTTCCTCAATAAAATCTTTCATTGCCCTCGGCCCTTTGGCCTTAGGCCCTTTCTTATATTTGTTAGTTAGTGTTCCCTTTTTGGGATTCTTGTTATTGGATTGTTTAATCCTATTTATCTTGATATAGTTACTAGTTGCCTAGTTGGGCTGTGTGTATTGTGTGAGTTAGATTTCTTCTTTAAATAGCTCATAGTTAAACAGTGTGTTTCCTTTATATTGGATTTTGTGAAATTTCTGAAGAGAAGGAAAAACATCCAAAGTCTGGGTTTAAAAAATGCCCAGACTGCGGACAGAAAATGTCCGTCAAGATGCCCATGTGCAGTGTGTTTACTGTTTGGGTGAGGTGCACCTGCAAGAGTCATGTAGTATCTGTCACTCCTTTTCCACCAGAGTGCTTGCAGAAAGGAAGAGGAAGTTAATTTATAGGGGTATTATCAAACACTCTTTTTCAGAGGCATTGTCTGACCAGGATAGGGCCAGCAAATCGTCCAAATCTTCCACTAAATTCAGGACTAAGAAAGGAAGAAAGTCAGAAAGTGTGGTGACTTCGGCTCCACTGCCTTCGGAGCCGAGAGTCTGTTCTTTTCGGAACCGGGACACTGCACTGGAACTGGTTTCTGAAAAACCTCCATTGATACTGCTCCAATCGACTCCATCTGTTCACTCTTCCTGGTCTTCTGTCAGCCTGTCCGATCTGGATATGGACCGGCTGGTTCAGAAACTCTTAAAGGCACCAGGCCTAGCTAAATTGCTGTCGGCTCAGACCCAACCATCGGAGCAGAAGACCATTACTCCTGAATTGTCTGCTCCTCCTCCGAGCCATACCGGACCTTCGAAGCCAGAGGAGGCTGACCTGATCATTGTGGATCCCTTGGAGCCGACACCTGCTCCAGTGTCATCGGCTCCATCTGCTCAGACGTTCTCGGTGCCGACCGGGGACTCTAGGAGCCGACACTCTCCGGTTGGGTCCGGGGAGGATAGCCGCACTGAATTGTTGGTGCGGACTCTTCCTCTCGAGGCCGGGCTCTTACCTTGGGCTCGGAGCCCATGGCTTTGGTGTGGGAGGGGATCGCGGCTCCTTCGGATCCGTCGACTCCTTCTTATCGGAGCCGAGGTGCATTCGAAGCCATGAGCCGAGTGTTGTCTCCTAAGACTTCCTCATCTCAAGGTCTGGCCTCTTCTTCTCCTAAAGTGCCTGTGTCAGTTTCTGTTTCCTCCGGTCATCCCAGGTGTAGAGACCCAGAGCCTCAGGTAGTCCCACAGGGCACCCCCTGCTCTTCTGAGACCTCTCCAGAAGTTTCCCCTGAAGATGTCCCCAGGAAGAGATTATGCAAGAGGAGGCATTTGGACTCCCCACAGGAGTCTCTCACATCGGACATCGACTTGGATGAATCAGAATGGTCCACTAGATCCCCCTCTGAGGACATCTCCTTTGTGGAGATTCTTGAAATTCTTAGGCAGAGGGGTGATTAGCAGTCCAAGAGCCCTACTGAGGACAAGTTGGTTCTCCTGAAGGTGTTCGGGTCTCAACCGCTCACCTCTTGGGTATCTCCGCCCTACGATGAGCTTATGCATCTGGTCTCTCGTAGGGGATGGGAGTCACCAGAATCTATGGAACCTGTTCCTAAGAGGCCTAATAAGTTTATTTCTGCCCCCATGGATAAGTCCTTTTTGACCAAGGGAGTTCCTGTTGATGCCATGGTGGTGGCAGCAGCCACCAAAAAGGAAATGTCTGAGAATTTCTCATCTATCCATCCTCCTAACAGAGAATCTAGGATCATGGATAGATATGGGAAATGCATGTTTAGTTTAGCGACTTTCTCACTCAGATCACTGAACTACTTGACACATTTTACCAGACTGCAGAGAGATCTCCTTAAGGAGTTGGGAAATACTCTTCAGGGTGCTGTAGCTACGCATGTATCTGACAAGATTGCCACTCAGCTCTCTACCCTCAATTCGATAGTCAACTCATCCATGCGTCTCATATCTTATGCAGCTGATGGTTCGAGTAGAGCTGCAGGTACAGGAATTGCTCTTCGTAGGCATGTCTGGATGCGACTCTGTTCCTTTGCAGAACCCTTCAAGTCCTCCTTTACGAATACCCCATTTAACGGATCATCTTTGTTTGGGCCAAAGGTGAAGTAGACTTTGACCAGGTGTGAGCAAGAGGGAAAGACTCTGTCTGCCGTCGGAGTCCATTTTTCCACCCCCACTCGACCCTTTCCTAAAGGTCAGAAGGGAGGAAAGATGTGGTCCTGGAAAGCCCAAGGAGCCTTTCAAGACACATGTGGAGAGCCCCCCTCCAGAGGCAGAGGAGGGGGTTACAATGGAAGATGCCACCCTCGCGGCAGAGGGGGTCCGCAACACAAGGGTGACAGAAATCACTTCTCTGGTCAGTCCTATCAGCGCTCCTGAAGGGAGGTCTGGCTGTCCTACTCTGGAGGCAGTCAGGGGTTGCTTGTCATTGTACCCAGAAGCCTGGCTAAATATAACAAATGACATTTGGGTGCAAAGTATCATTTCCAGAGGGTATTTCATACCGTTCTCCACCCAGCCCCTTCCCGTCAAAAAAATCCCGGACATTCCACCCAGTCACATGGGACAAGCAGCAATAGAGGTATGCCGATTGCTAGAAAAAAGAGTCATTAAGCCAGTCCCGGCAGACCAAACAGGATTCGGAACTTACTCAAGATTCTTTTTGGTTCCAAAGAAAACGCAGACTCAACCAATTTGTGAGAAAAGAGAATTTCCTAATAGTCACGCTACAGTCCATACTCCCATTTTTAGGGAGGGACAATTGGATGTGCTCGATCGATCTCAAAGATGCGTACTACCACATAAAGATGGCCAGGCCATCCAGAGATCACCTGCATTTCTGGCTGGGAGCCAATCATTATCAATTCCGAGCTCTGCCCTTTGGTCTCACTACAGCCCCCAGAGTGTTCACCAAGTGCCTGGCAGTAGTCACGGCTCACCTGAGGCATCTAGGATTCTAGGTGTTTCCATATTTGGACGATTGGCTCCTTACCTCCACCACCAGGCATCAACTTCTTCAAGCGAGAGAGGCTACTCTGACACTCTGTGATCGGCTAGGCATTACAGTCAACTTCGAAAAGTCTGCCTTCTTGCCATCACAGAATATCGTTTTTATAGGAACAGAATTAGACACGTCAACCACCACTCTTCATCTTCCACCAGAAAGGATTTGTATTCTTTGCCAACACATTATGTCCCTGGTATCAAAGAACAGAGCACCAGCTGCAGAGGTATTGAAAGTGCAGTACGTGTACAATTAGCTGCTATATCTAATTTCCATCTAGGGATCGATAGATTGAATATTATGACTCACCAATTGTCTAAGGCTTTTCTAAAAGGTTCTTTTCACGAGCCCTCCAGTGAAGACACCTTACTCTCCCGGGAATTTGAATGTTATGTTATCTCGCATCATTCTTCCTCCTTTTGAGCCTGCATCATCTTGTGAACTCAAATTTCTATCGTGGAAAACTATCTTCCTAGTAGCCATCACTTCAGCCCGCAAAGTGTCAGAGCTCCAAGCCCTATCCCTCAAGCCCCCTTATATGGTGTTCCATGCTGATAGAGTATCTCTCAGGACAAATCCATCCTTTTTGTCTAAAGTATGTTCTGAGATTAACATTAATCAAGTGATTGAGTTGCCTGTTTTCTTCCCTAATCACACCAACAAATTGGAATATATGTTGCACAAACTCAATGTTCACAGACAACTTAGATTTTTATTTAGACAGAACAAAAGACATTAGGAAATCAGATCAGCTTTTTGTGTCTTTTTCTGAGGCCAGGAAAGGTAAACCAGTTGCCAAAACAACCCTGTCTAACTGGCTGTTGGATTGTATCACTTACACATATTCTTGTCATAACATGCCCTTGTCTAGTAAGGTGAAGTCTCATTCAACCAAAGCAGTTTCTTCCTCTTCAGCCTTTCAAGCCAAATTATCTTTGGACAATATCTGTGCATCAGCCATGTGGTCTAAACCTCACACTTTTATAACTCATTACAAAGTGGATAAGGCCTCCAGGGACAGGGCTTCATTTGGTTCTATGGTTCTAAAGAGTGTACTTCCGTGAACCGCACAAGATCAGGGTGCTAGGGATGCTATCCATCAGTGAAGAATGAACAGCAAGATTGAACAACTTCACATAAAGAAGTTATGTACTTACCATAACGTTCCATGTGAGTTGTTCCATCTCGCCTTCATTCTCACGTTCCTCCCTCCTTTCCCCTCCTGGCTGACAGTTGACCTGGAGCCTGTCTTCATCCTGGTTTTTCAATGTGTCTTCATTCCTAGGCAGAATAATTATTGTACTTCTATATGGTATGCAGCAAACAAGATCTGAGGTAATTCCAACAGTGCATTGTGGGATAAGGGGTTGGGTCTCGAGCTACTGGAGAACTTTGAGCTTGCTAGTCGGCCGTGTCGGAGCCGAGGATCGGCTCCGATCCCATCAGTGAAGAATGAAGGCGAGATGGAACAACTCACATGGAACGTTATGGTGAGTACATAACTTCTTTTTTGTTTGTTTTAGCAACTGGTCTTTAAAAGTAACAGGACACTTTGAATGTAATGGAAAGTTTTCCTTTAGCAAATAAATGTTCAGTGTGATCTGAGATGTTTACAGCTGAGAGCATCTGTATGTTCTCTTCATATGCTGCCATTTAGACAAGCTTTCAGCAAAAAATCTTGAGAGCTGTTAACATTGTTTGCTGAGAAAAATGTAAATTAAAAGTTATAATGGCAAGCAGCTTAGTAAAAAATAAAGTTTGGAATTATTGGAAGTGAATACAAGATGGTAGCTTTCCAGGTGTCTAATTCAATGCATTTACTAGAACATTGTATAATTTAGTTTTATTTAAAGATTGCCAGTGCACTTTTACTTAAGGCTAAACATTAATGATTTGTGATAGAATAAAAGCTGTTTTTCACATATGGGATTGGAATAAAGCTAAGACAAGAGTAGACAGCAATTACTGTAATTAGGATCACAAACTGTAACATGTGCCTTAGCATAAATAACCTTAATTTTAGGTTTGATAATGCCTGTGGTTGCAGCTGTTGATTTCGAGCAAATGTTTCTATCAGGAGGGTTAAACTTAATTATTTGAAGATGTACATAGTTTTATGAGCTCTAATTTAATTGGGAATGGGGTGTTCTGAATATATATTTATTTTTTTCTTTGAGTTTTTTCATTAAAGCAAAACATCATGAAAATGTGTCATAGGTTCAAATAGAGATGAGAAGATACAACTATATAAAAGATCAGTCTGCCAAACATTAGTGTGTACATGTAAGACAAAAGTTGGAATTAAACATTCAAAAAATGTCATGTATAAATAGGTGGAAACAATATATTTTTTCTTAATGACTGTGCTATCCAGGTGTACTTTATGTGCTTGAAGTCCGAGAATATTGAATACGATATTCTCGACACGAGTACACTGAAAGCGCAAAACATTGAAAATGTAAACGGAAATCTCCATAGGTGGAGATTTCCATTTACTTCAATGTAGTGCGATCTCGGAGTTGGTATATTTAAGTAGCTGGGGGTGTGGGGGGTGCAGGGGGGTTTGCCACCCTGCCTACACTAGTTTAAATATTTTTTTTGTGTGTATTTTTTTTGGGATTTCGATTTTTTAAATAGTTTGATGCATATGGTTCAATCCACATGCATTCAAGCTATTAAACTTTTGAGATCCTAAAATAGACCTATGCTATCCATATTATTTCGTACATTGTTTTATGTGTTTGTTTTTGTTTTCAGTGAATAGGTTATGGGAGTGTTCTAGTGGTGTGTTTCTTTGAGGGTTTTCATTAAAACAAAATGTCTTATAAGATGTGACATAGGTTCAAATGGAGATAACAGTAAACTGTGTAAATGGTCAACCTCCTAAACAGTAGTGGGTACATGTAACACACAAGCTGAAAGTAGACTTATTAAAAAGCTGTCATATGTAATAGGTGGGAATAATAACTTCTTATCAGAATGGCTACACTACCCATATTATTTTGGAACACAGATGGTCTCACAGGTATAGACAAAAAGGTAAGAGTATTAAATTAAATTAAAACATGCAACGTGCAAATATTATTGCTACAGAAGGCACATTTGGAAAGAAGTGATCATGTGAATTTGATAAAGAAAGGATTTCAGGATGGATATTCAGCAGAGTATCAGAAACAAACGAAAAGGGAAGTGCTTATGCTTATTGCTAGAGGAGCTCCATTAGTGATAGGAGAGGAAAAAGATACTGGTCAGTTTGTGGCAGTAAGGGGCTACTGGCAAGGGAGGAGTTTTTTGCTGGCATGTGTTTATATTCCACCTAAAACTGCTGTTATGGAACTTAAGAATTTTTTTGAGAAATAATTAGCTTTCAGCAGGGAATATTACGTACAGGTAGGGAATGGAACTCAATTTGCAACAGTGAGGATGTATCTGAGGGACCTAAAAGGAAAAATATAACAAAAGGGCTACATTTCTGAAGAAGTTTATGAAAATATTTGGTATGGAAAAGGTGGATTCAGTAGTTGGAACTTGGGAGAGAATTTATATATTATTTCTGTAAGGTGCAATAACTGGGCTAGACCAGACAGAAATCATATTTCACAGGAACATGTGCATTTAATTGAAGGCTTTGACACACATCCAATAGCTATGCCAAATCATGCACCAAATCAACTAAGAAAAAATGAAGTAAAATGAGACACTGGCACTTTCCTACCTACCTTTTAAAAGAGATGAATTTAAGGCATGAGTTGTGGGAATTATTCAAGAATTATTAGAGAAGAAAGAAATTTCTTTAGAAGTTTTAAATAGCGAGTAGAATAAAATGAAAGTGGAGTTTAAAAGTAGGTTAGAAATAAAAAAGAGATATGGTTAAGAAGTAACAAGAATTGTTTAAGGGAATGACAATGGTTAAATCATTGCAGATTAAGGGAAATCTCACAGAACAGGAAGAGGTGCAACTGCAGAGTACTAAAGAGAAAATAAGGGAGTATCTGGATAATATGCATGACTTTAGAAAGATTGCTGTACAGTAACTGTTTTGGTAGTAATTCCAGAGCACAAAAACGTTTAGAACAATGACGTAGACAAAAGAAAGTATAAAGGGTTATTACTAAACACAGAGAGCCTATATATATATAAATATATATATATATATATATATATATATATATATATATATATATATATATATATATATATATATATATATAAAATAATAATAATCAGATATCCTGTAGAGGTTGTTGAGATATTTAGGAAATGTTATGAAAATTTGTATAAAGCTGAGGAATGTGGAAATCAAGAAAGGGTACAAATGGAAATATGTATAGAAAACTTGGAATGCCAAGGTTAGAGCTAGATAAGGCTCAACAATTAACATTTAAGGTAGGAGGGGAGGAGATGAGATAAAAAATGGTGAGTAATAAATTTGCAGGAAAGTCTCCAGGAATAGATGGTACTCCAGCGGACGTTTGGAAACTAGGAGGGAAGAAAGTGATAAAGATCTTGAAGTCTTTGTTTAACAGTATTTTAAAAGGAGGCAAAGCACCAACATCCTGGAAGAAAGCTGTGATGTCTGTAATACCTAAAGATGCTAAAGACCCATCAGGCCCAGCTTCAAAAAAGTCCATTTCAATTTTAAACTTGATTATAAGGTGTTTATGTCTGTAATAGCAATAATAGCAAAAAGAATGGCAAAGGTGTTGCCAAAATTGATAGATATGGATCAGTATGGTTTTGTGAAGAGGAGGCAAACATTTGAAAGCATTAATAGAACAATGATGATCCAGAAGGATGCAGAATTTAAGAAAATGTTGCTGATGTTCATAGGTAGGTACTAGGCTATTGGCCCTAGGGCCTGTATAAACCTAGCCAAAAAGGTACCCTGGCTTTCGCCACCCAATAAAATTATTTTCCTGTGCCCCTGGTGAGCAGAGCCACAGAGGTAATCCCGGGGTTAATTTCCTATTTCCCATCCAGTCATCAAGATTTTTCTTGAAGAGTGCTAATGAGGAGCTTTGTTTGAAATAGATAGGTAGTTTGTTCCAGAGTATGGGAAGTCTCTGGGACAGGAATCTATCCCTCCAACATGTTCTGTTTATTGTGGTGACAAGGTTTAGGTCCCTAGAGCGTGTAGCTCAGAGGGATTGGGATTTCTTTAAGTGGAGCATATCCATCAGCTCTGGGTTTGACATAGCTTTGTATGTTAGGCAGAGATCGCCTCTGAGTAGGCGATATGCAACGGAGTAAAGCTGGAGTTTTTTGAGATGGTCTGCGTAAGGCATCTGAGGCCAGTAATCCTCTTTGTGAGGTATTTCTGCGGCCTTTCAAGTTGTTGTAGATGTCTTGTGAGGTACATACCAAAAGGGTCGGTGTACTCTATAATGGGTCTAATGAGTGATGAGTATAGGGGAACAATGACCTCTTTTTTTCCTGGATGAAAAAACTTTTGTGATGAGGTGTGCCACGTAGAAGGATTTCCTGACTACTGTGGCAATGTCATTATCAAAGGAGAGACTATTGTCCACCTGTGTCCCAAGGTCTCTTATCACACTTTCAGTGTTAAGTAGACTGCCACCTATGTGGTAGCTCATGGGTACAGAGTTTTTACCAAAGGGGATGACAGTGCACTTTTTGGCATTGAGCTTGAGGTCATGGCTTTGACACCAGGCATCTGTCTCAGTGAGGCCCTTTTGTAGGATGTCCACATTGTTAGGAGTTTCAATTATGGCTCCTAGTTTGCAGTCATCTGTGAACTTCATTAGCCAAAGACCTTCTGCGTTAGCCTGTACTTCAGAAAAGTAGATACCAAACAGGAGAGGGGCCAGGACTGAACCCTATGGTACTCCACTTGTCACTGGTCTGAAGTCAGATTTGGAGTCTGCTACTTCTGTCAGTGAGCCAGTTGGCAACCCATCTTGTGACATAGGGATTCATACCTAGTTTAGTGAGTTTATCTATAATTCCAGAGTGAGAGATGGTGTCAAAAGCCTTGGCGAGATCTAGATAGACTGTGTGAACCACCTTACCCTCATCTACGGCTTTGGTGACTGCTTCAAACAAGTCTATCAGGTTTAAGAGACATGATCTGCCTTTTACAAACCTGAACTGGGTGGGGTCCAGAGTTTGGAGATTACCAATGTCTTTGTTAATAAGTTCCATTGTGATACGTTCCATGGCCTTGCAGACCAGGCTCGTTAGGCTAATGGAGCAGTAGTTCCTGGGGTCCGTGGTGGCTCCCCATTTGTGGAGTGGGATAACCATCACTGTGCGCCATTCAGTGGGCACAAAGCCTGAGGTGAGGCTATGATTGAACATGGTGCTTAGGTGGGGTGCCAGTTCATTCTGTAGTTCATGTAGAACGCAGCCTGGGATGTTGTCAGGTCCCATGGATGCTGTGTTCTTGGCTTTGGAGAGTGTGGTTTTTACCTGTGCAGCCGTGATTACAGGAACTTTGCATTCTTCTGGTATAGAGATGGGCCCTTTAGGGGGTGAGAGGGGGCTAAAGTTAGCACTGAACCTATCGGCCAGGATGTTGGCAATATCAGTTGGTTCTGTATATTTAGTGCCATTGTAATGTAACTCAGAGCAGATCTGAGTGTTGCAATTGAGATTCTCGACATAGCTATAGAATGCTTTGGAGGATTTTATGAGGGATCTCAGCTTCTTACTGAGGCTGACCAGGGCGTTCCTCCAATCATGAGATTTTACTCTTTTTTGCAGCAGTTTCTTTCTTCTTTTGTAGAGTTTGTTTGTGGCAGGGGGCCACCAGATTGGCTTCCTTTTTTGGAGGATAGCATCTTGGTTCAGTTAGAGATAGCACAATCCATGCACTCGTGTAAGTGTTTATAAAGTGCATTTGTGTAGGATTCAGCAGTCGTACCTCTGTTGTCCATCTGCATGGGTGTCGTGAAGTTTGCCACTTATGTCTTAAGAAGTATGAAGTTGACTTTGGAGAAATTTTTTAGGGTGGTTTCCCTAATGGGGGGTGGGGGCGGGATGTAGATGTCTAGGGTGATTAGCTTGTGGTCGGATCTGACCAATGAGGAACTGACCTCTGGTGTGAAACACCGGTCGCCCATATTGGTAATGACCAAGTCTAGGATATTGCTGTCCCTGGTGGGTGTGTGGATAAGTTGATCCAAGGCACTGGAATTTATGAATTCCAGAAAACGTTGAGAAAAAGAGTTGGTACATGAGTAGTTTTCTCAGTTAATGGTGGGGTAGTTGAAATTGCCCATTATTAGTGTGTTGGGTTGTACCCTAATATTTTCCAGTGTATCAAGAAATGAGGAGTGGGAATCCTGGTGCATGGTAAGGGATCTGTAGCAAGTTACAATTTGGATTGCGGTCTTACCCAGAGTTAGTTGCACTTGGATAATATCGGATGCATTATGCTGAGCAACTAGCCTGGAGGTTTGTGGATATCCGTAATGAATATGGACACTCCTCCACCTTTAGTGTTTCAGTCCAAGTTAGGTGGCCGAAAGGTGTGGTATGAATTATAGTCTGGTAATGCAAGGGTGCTCTCTGTTTGTGGGTCTTGATGCAGAGAAAGCATTCAACAGAGTAAATCATTATTTTATGAGTAGGACATTAGAAGCATTTGCATTCCCTGACATAGTAATAAGGTTAATTAGGAGGATAATATGAGGGATTGCAGTAAAATTTCAAGTGGGAGGTTTCCTGTCTGATAACTTGCGTCTGAACAGAGGAACCAGGCAAGGGTGTCCTATTTCCCCTTTGTTATTTCCGTTATATTTAGAACCACTGCCAAAGATAATAGGGGACTCAAAAATGCAAGGATATAATTGGTATGGTAATCAAGAAAAGTTGGTTTTATTTGCAGACAGTACTATTTTGTACCTAATAAAACCAGTAAATGACATCTCAGTGTTGTAGAATATTTTGAGACAGTTTCAGGTCTTTTCAGGACATAAAACCTAATTAAGAAAACAGGCTATAGCTGTAAACTATGTATCCACACATGAAATGGTTTAGCAAAACCCATATTTATGGAGACATGATAAAATGAAGTATTTAGAAGTATGGATTAAAAAGGATTCTGTTATGGCAGTTAAAGATATGTGGGAAGAGACTAAACCAAAAATAGTACAAGAGAGAAACTGGAATATCTTTTTATGAATATGGATGCTAGGTTTTTTGTTATTCCAAAAATTCATAAGTGTCTAACAAAACCCCCTGGTAGACCTATTGTCTCAGGGGTGGGTTCTTTTTTACAAAATGTTGGAATTTTTTGGGATTCCCAGTTAAAGTCCTATCTTCCAAGAATGCAATCTTATATTAAAAATACATTTTATGTGTTGGAAGAAGTCAAGAAAATTCAATGGAACCCTAACCTTTATTTTGCCTGTGCGGATGTAAATTCATTGTACACCAATATCAATATTAGAACCGGTCTGGAGGCAGTAGTGAAAATGTTGGGAGAAGGACCCAAAACTACATACATCTGTCAACGTTTAGAATTTGCTTTGATGCATAATTATTTTATTTTTGAAGAAAATTTTTATTTACAGTTGGAAGGAGCTGCAATGGGGGCTGCCTTTGCCCCTTCGTATGCAGTCATGTTTATGTCATATTTTGAAAATATGTTTATTTATGTAACTGATTTTTTTAAAAACAATGTTGTTATGTTTAAAAGATGTATGATGACTTGATTTTTGTATGTAGTGGAGATATTGGTGAATTTGTTCAGTTTATGGATTTATTAGGCTGTAATGCATTTGGCTTGGAATTTACTTATAGAGTGAACAGGAAAAGTATGCAATTCATGGATGTTGAATTTTACATTGATGGTAAGTGCTTGTTGCAGTACAAACCATTTCATAAAGAGACTGCAGCGGACTGTTTTCTTGAAGCAAGTAGTGCTCATCCTGATCATTTGATTAGATCACTACCATATGGGGAATTCAAAAGAATAAAAACTAATACTTCTGATGTAATGATTCTAGAAAGGGAGTTTGTATTGGTCAAAGATAGGTTATTAATGCGGGGTTACAGCATGGAATGTATAGATGAGGCCCTAGGAAAATTGGAAAACAAAAGGGGAGTCAGGAGATCAAATGGAAATTAGTCCAAAGTAGGAAAGTCAATAAGAACAATGACTTATATAAAATGGAAGCTGAACCCCTGTTTTTTGTTAGTAAATTTTCCCCTTTCTCTGGAGTACTCAGTAAGCTGATTAATGATCTTTGGCCCATTATTTGCAGAGATGAATTAGTACATTATTTGTTCCCTGAGAAGGTTGTTTTTTCATATGGTAGGTTTAATAATTTGAGAGAATTATTAAGGATGAAAAATAAGACTGGGGTAGTCGAAAGGTTCATAGGTTCATACTAGGCTATCTGCCCTAGGGCATTTATAAGCCTAGCCAGAATGTGTTTGGCTTTCGCCACCCATTTTAAATTTATTTTGCTATGCCCTTTTTCGAGGTTAGTATACTGTGCCTCTGTCTAACAGTGACACAGAAGTGATACCCGGGGTAAACCTACGATCTCCCATCCACTCATCAAGATTCCTCTTGAAGAGAGTCAATGAGGGACTCTGCCTAACCTGGACTGGGATTTTATTCCAGAGTGAAGGGAGCCTCTGGGTTATGAATCTGTCCCTCCAGCATGTCCTATTTATTTCAGTGCTGAGGTTCAAGTCTCTCGAGCGTAGCTCGATGGGATTTGGATTTTCTGAGGTGCAGCATATCCATTAATTCCGGGTTGGACATGGCTTTATACGTCAGGCACAGATCGCCTCTGAACAGGCGGTATGCCACTGAGTAGAGCTGGAGTTTCTTTAACCGGGCAGCATATGGCATCTGTTTGAGCCCTTTGATCCTCTTGGTGAGGTACTTTTGGGGTCTTTCCAGTTGCTGCAGGTGTCTGGTAAGGTACATCCCAAAAGGGGCATTGTACTCAATTATGGGCCTGATGAGGGATGAGTAAAGAGGCATGATAACGTCCCCTGATCTAGATGTGAATCCCTTCATGATTAGGTGGGCTATATAAAATGTTTTTCTAACCACTTTGGCCACGTGGTTGTCAAATGAGAGATTGTTATCAACTTGGGTCCCCAGGTCTCTAATTACTTCTTCTGTACTTAATGGATTACCACCTATGTGGTAATTTGTGGGCATTTTGTTTTTGCCAAAGGGGATGACTATACACTTTTTGGCATTTAGCTTGAGGCCATGGCTGTGGCACCAGTTGTCTGTTTCTATGAGGCCCTTTTGGAGGATGCTTGTGTCGATTGGAGAGTCGATTATGGCGCCCAGTTTGCAGTCATCTGCGAACTTGGTCAGCCACAGTCCTTCTGTGTTGGCCTGTACCTCCGAGAAATATATACCGAACAAGAGAGGTCCCAGGACTGAGCCTTGTGGGACACCACTTGTAACTGGTTTGGAGTCTGACATGGCTCCAACAATTCTAACCATGTGGGTTCTGTCCTTGAGCCAGTTTGCAATCCATCTAGTGACATAGGGGTTTATATTTAAGCTGGTGAGCTTATCTATAATGCCAGAGTGGGGTATTGTATCGAAGGCTTTTGCGAGGTCCAGGTAGGCTGTGGTGGACCACCTTCCCCTCGTCAATGGCCTTGGTGACTGTTTCAAAGAAATCAACCAGGTTTAAGAGGCAGGATCTGCCCTTAACAAAGCCGAACTGGGTAGGATCCAGTGTTTGTAGGTCCCCAATATCTTTATTTATGAGGTCCATGATGATCCTTTCCATAGCTTTGCAGACCAAGCTAGTCAGGCTTATGGGGCGATAGTTTCCTGGATCCGTTGAGGCACCACCTTTATGGAGAGGGACCACTGTTGCTGTACACCACTCTTTGGGCACATATCCTGTAGTAAGGCTGAGATTGAACAGTAGTTTTATGTTTGGGTTTAGCTCTTCTTGGAGTTCATGTAGGACGCAGCCCGGGACACCATCTGGTCCCATTGATGCTGTGCTTTTTGCTTTGGAGAGGGCGGCTCTTACCTGAGCATCTGAGATGTCAGGGGGGCAGCACTCTGCTGGGATAGATATTTGCCCTTTTGGTGGGGAGGGGGGGGGAGATGTTTGCGCTGAACCTGTCAGCTAGGATGTTGGCAATCTCTGTGGGTTTGGTGTATTTTTTGTCATTTTGGACTAATTCTGAGCATATCTGGGAATTACCACCCAGGTTCCTAACATAACTAAAGAAAGCCTTGTGATTATCCTTAGTGTCCTGTGCAATTTTTCTCTCGAAGCTGGCCTTAGACAATTTTATGTGTGCCCGTAGTTTTTTGCTAATACTGATCAGTGATGCCTTCCCTTTTTGGGATTTTGCTCTATCATTTAGTAGCTTCCTCCTTCTATTGTATAGTTTGTTTATGGCTGGGGTCCACCAGACAGGACGTCTGCCTTTGGAGGATTGGGTCTTGGTTTTACTTGGGATCGCATAATCCATGCATTCCTGAATGTGTTCATAGAATGCGTTTATAAAGGATTCTGCGGTCTGGGCCGTATTTTCCACAGGCCCGGGGGCTTTGAAGGATTCCACCTCAGTTTTGAGGGGTGTGAAATTTGCTTTAGAGAAGTTTTTCACTGTGGTTTTCTGGGCAGGGGGTGGGGTCGGGATTTGAATATCCAGTGAGATTAGTTTATGGTCTGATCTTACCAGTGAGGGATACACTTCTGGTCTGGAGCATAGAGTCCCCATGTTGGTGATGATCAGGTCCAGTATGTTTTCCCCTCTTGTGGGAGTGGTAACAAGTTGTTCCATAGCATTTGAGTTTATAAATTCTAGGAACCTTTGGGCTAGGGTGTTGGAGCTAGAGTAATGCTCCCAGTCTATGTTTGGGTAGTTGAAGTCGCCCAATATAATGGTGTTTGGAGACACCTTCATATTTTCCAGTGTTCTCAGGAAGGCCGAGTGGGGTTCCTGGGTTTGGGAGGGTGGTCTGTAGCAGGCTATAAACTGGAAGGCAGTTTTACCCACTGTTAGTTGCACATGGATAGTCTCTGATGCTTCGTGCTTTGCCACCAACCTGGAGGTGTGGGTATCTTTGATGAATATCGATACTCCCCCTCCTTTTGTGGTTCAGTCCAAGTTTTGGGGCCAAAAAGCATGGTATGAGGTATAACCTGGTAGTGCTGGGGTGCTCTCGGGAGCCCTGAACCAGGTTTCTGTTACTGCACAGATATCGATGTTCTACATGCTAAGGAGAGTTTCGAGTGCATGCATCTTGAGGTTTAGACTTCTGGTGTTGAGTAGCATTACTCTTAGTTTCTTATCCCTTGTGATACCTATGGAGGTGGGTTTGTCTTTTGAGCCTTGCCTAAAAAAGGCACTATGGGGCTAGCAAGGGCCTTTGCCAATATCCGAAAGCCCAGGGATGACAGGTGCAAGCCGTACACCGTACAAGGAAAGGTGTATTTCCATGTGGGGGTTGTAAAGTATGTGGTAAAATAATGAATATGGATGGATGGACCATCAATGGTAAGAAATATTTTTGTAAAAAATTAGTTTAATTGTAATTCAAGTGGTGTGGTCTACATCATTGGATGTGGATGAACACCATGTAAATGGTATGTGGGGCAGACTAAGAGAAGGGTAAAACTTAGAATTTTGGAACATCTGGGAGATTTTAGAAATAAGAGATTGGATAGTGCAGTGGCACAGCACTTTTGCAGCACACATGGAGGTCAAATGGATAGTTTTTTCTTTAGTGTACTGGCAAAGCCACATGGTGAACAAATTGTGGGGGGGGGTGAATTTAAAAGGAAGTTAGTTCAATTGGAATCTAAATTAATTGTTTATTTTGGCACTTTGTTCCCGAAAGGTCTAAATCTAGAAATAGAGTGGGGTATTTAGTGTCTATTTGTTATATATAAACAACTAAGATTTTAGTGTAAAATATTTAACATAAGGATCAATTAAATAAATACGAAAAAAGAACTTGAAAATATCACTGTTCCCACTCGAAAGTAGTAACACCAGCACCAGCACCAGCACTACGACAATTACTAAACTCTTTAGTTGACCTTATTAAAAACTTTTTATTAAATACAAATTAAAAACCCTTCGGTTAAGCGCTTTCATCAATTCAGACTTCATCAGAACAATACTACTAAGCTAAAACATTTCTTAAATACATTCTTCTTCAGTCACATGATGGTTCCATTAGTGTCTTAAAGTGCAAGTGCATTTCTTAACTATTTTAAAATAATTTTTTAAAAACATCATCAGTTCATGTATATTCCTTTCCATCTAATAATTATACTATAATACATAGAGGTTATAACTAAATCATTTAAATTAAAAACAAGCATAATATTACAAACACATGAATTTATAGACTTTGTACTCGATTTATATATGGGCTTCTAAAATAGGTTTGATTGACAGGTATTCATTTATTCCTGGGCTAACAGAAGCATTTAATTTAATTTGCCAAATAATTTCTTTTTCCCCTACTGTTTTCTTTATGTTTCCTCCCCTGGGATTGACTTTAACTAATTCTAGTATTCCAAAGTGAAAACCTGAACATTCATGGTTTTCATTCAAGTGTCTCCACAGGGCATTTCTGTCATCCTTCTTTTGTATACTGTAAAGGTGTTCGTAAATTCTATTTCTCAGGCATCTGGTTGTTTTTCCAACATAAAATGCTGAGCATTTTGTACACTTTGCTAGATAAATCAGATGCCTGGATCTACAGTTACCCTTTTGAAACCACACTTTAGTTTTATTAATGTCTTTTAATACAATACTGGGGGCTGTTACAATACTGGGGGCTGTTCGCTACACCCATTTAAATAAATCTTGAACTTCTCTAACTCTAACTCTAATTCATTACCATTCCATGTGATAAAAATATCGTCTAGAAAACGAAAATAGCATCCAAGAAAGGGTGACCACTCTGAGTTCAAAATAAACTCTTCTTCCCAGCTTGTCAAAAAAAAGGTTTGCAAACATGGGGGCACAAGCAGCCCCCATCGCCACCCCTTTCTTTTGTCTGTAGTACTCCCCTTCAAACATTATGTAATTGTAGGACAGTACTATATCCATAAACTCCATAAGTATTAAAGTTCTTTCCCAGGAGATGCAACTTCTTTTCATAATAGTATCCTGAAACCTTACCATTCCCTCTTCTTTTGGAATACTTGAGAAAAGGTCTACTACATCTATAGTGACCAACCATTTTTCTAGTTTTCTAGACGATATTTTTATCACATGGAATGGTAATGAATTAGAGTTAGAGAAGTTCAAGATTTATTTAAATGGGTGTAGCGAAGATATAAAATTTACCTTTAGTCAAAACCAAAATTCCATTCCCTTTCTTGACACAATGATAACACTAGAGGAAGGGAGATTTAAATCTAATATTTATAGGAAATTGACTTTCAGTAATTCCTATTTAGATTATCAAAGCAGCCATCCTATAGTACAGAAAAAGAATATAGTAAAGGGCCAATGTATAAGGGTGGCCAGGATGACATCAGTTAAGAAGGACTTAGAAAGTGAATTAAAAAAGATAGGAGACTACTTTTTAGATAGGGGATATCCTTACAAATTGGTGGATGATGCAATAAAGTATGTCTCGGGAGAATGGGGAAGAAAGTATAAGCCATTATTGGGAAATGGAGATTCACTATTAAATCATATTAGTCCCAATGTTATAAAAGAAGGGAGATTAGAAACAATGAATACAGGTGAAGAATATAGCAGAGCTTGTATACTAGAATACAGTAAACATAGTGGAGAAATTAAGAAAATTCTTGACAAGCATTGGAATATCACTCGGATAGATGGGGAAATCTCAAAAATAATAGGGGAGAAACCATTATGTGTGTTCAAGAATGGAAATAACATGAAGAAATTATTGGAGAGGAAGATTCAACCTAAAGATTATAATGTTAAAGGTACCCATAAATGTGGGACATGCAAACAGTGCCAATACATCATAACAGCCCCCAGTATTGTATTAAAAGACATTAATAAAACTAAAGTGTGGTTTCAAAAGGGTAACTGTAGATCCAGGCATCTGATTTATCTAGCAAAGTGTACAAAATGCTCAGCATTTTATGTTGGAAAAACAACCAGATGCCTGAGAAATAGAATTTACGAACACCTTTACAGTATACAAAAGAAGGATGACAGAAATGCCCTGTGGAGACACTTGAATGAAAACCATGAATGTTCAGGTTTTCACTTTGGAATACTAGAATTAATTAAAGTCAATCCCAGGGGAGGAAACATAAAGAAAATAGTAGGGGAAAAAGAAATTATTTGGCAAATTAAATTAAATGCTTCTGTTAGCCCAGGAATAAATGAATACCTGTCAATCAAACCTATTTTAGAAGCCCATATATAAATCGAGTACAAAGTCTATAAATTCATGTGTTTGTAATATTATGCTTGTTTTTAATTTAAATGATTTAGTTATAACCTCTATGTATTATAGTATAATTATTAGATGGAAAGGAATATACATGAACTGATGATGTTTTTAAAAAATTATTTTAAAATAGTTAAGAAATGCACTTGCACTTTAAGACACTAATGGAACCATCATGTGACTGAAGAAGAATGTATTTAAGAAATGTTTTAGCTTAGTAGTATTGTTCTGATGAAGTCTGAATTGATGAAAGCGCTTAACCGAAGGGTTTTTAATTTGTATTTAATAAAAAGTTTTTAATAAGGTCAACTAAAGAGTTTAGTAATTGTCGTAGTGCTGGTGCTGGTGCTGGTGTTACTACTTTCGAGTGGGAACAGTGATATTTTCAAGTTCTTTTTTCGTATCTGTTGGACTGTTCCTACATTTCGTATCAATTAAATAAAATAATAAAGAAAAATAATACTCATATATATATATATATATATATATATATATATATATATATGGTTCTACCTCACATAAACGAAACACCAAAACACCGACAACGCAATAACCGAAACCACATAACCGACAGTACAAAAACACGAAATCCCACATGCCCGACAACGAAATAACCGACGGTACACAAACACGAAACCTCATACACTTCACACACCACAATCAACAAACAAAACACATTCCCCGTCCAAAAACCACATACACAACACAAGCACACCAAAATCCCTACAAACCCACACTAAACCTCACATACACAACTACCTACAACCCTAACCCAAACCCTAACCCTAAGGTCCGTCACTTCCGCACTTACCTGACCCGCTCCTAACCCTAACTCACTTATCCCGCCTAACCCAAACACAATCACTACCGCACACTTACCTGACCTGCTCCTAACCCTAACTCACTTATCCCGCTAACCCAAACACAATCACTACCGCACACTTACCTGACCCGCTCCCTAACTCACTTAACCCACCCCTATCCACACTTACCTTACTCGCACCCTAACGTCCGTCACTACCGCATACTTACACAGCCTTTTCCCATTTCGGCATCCTCGGCGTCGGTGCTTTCATCCGTCGGGTCGGTCTTCTGCTTGTCGATCTTCTAGGTCCCGTCGCGTCGGTCTTCTGCGCTGTCGATCTTCTGGGGCTCGCGATTTCCCTGTCGATGTTCCGGCGTGTTGTTGAAGTGAGGTAGAACCATATATATATATATATATATATATATATATATATATATACATATATATGTATATATATATATATATATATATATATATATTTTAAGGAAAATATTTTAATTGTTATATAGCACTTAATAGGACTTAGAGTGGTTGCAGTTGAGTTTCTAAGAAATGTGTATTTCTTAATAGTATAAAAAATCCAATATAAGCAAACAAAATGATGAAATATTGAGATTATCAAATGAATATGGTATATTTTTGGTGATGCACTATTAGATATTTTTTATATCTAATAATATAGTTCACATTTGCACTTTTGTCAATTGTAATGTGTTAGTGTGTTTTGGGGGGTACATCTCTGTTTCATAATTAAGTATGTTTAAACAAAGTTTAATTAATGTGTTTTAATTGGTTAATGAATTTATTGGTCAAATTAAGCATGGTGATGGAGTATAAAATGCTGCCTGATTTGTATGAAGTCATTTCATTGAAGGCCGGTGGGGCCGAGGTACCAGAATGTGTTAATAAAGAAAGCTTGGCAGCGACAGCAGTGCTCTGTATGTTTTTTTTTTTTTAGGAGAATTCCTGTTTTTCCATTTTGGAGCAAGTGTTTTTTGTATGAATATGAATAGCAAGATTCTAGTGGTGAAAATGTTTAGTCCTTTCAGTTTTATGTACAGGCATATCTCTCAACTGTACAGATTTTCATAGAATGTCCAGATTTTTGCCTCATATTTTTGGCCCATTTTTTTTTATAAAATTGTGATTTTCTTGCAAATTAGCAGCACCTCATTAAAGATTTAAGTTAGAAAATAATGACAGACATTTGAGTTTCAGACTTCAGACCCTTCAGAAAATTCATGCTAATGCAAAACCTGCTATTCTATAAGCTTTCTAAGTTTGTAAGAGCAGAATTTAAAAATTGTCCCTATTTTTGTGCCTTTTTCCCACTTTTATTTATGCCTTGCCCTGATTTCTTGCTTTGAGAGGTTAAGAGGTATGTATACAGATTAGGTATATTTTTATCAATCAGAGGAGAAGCTGTGATAAGTAATTATTATAATAAAGAGTTAAAGGGTTTTGTCTGGGGTGATGGGGACAAGGTGTACTGGGATAAGTTGATCTTTCCAATAGAATAAGCTGGTATAGGATTAGCTGATTTGAAAGGATATTTTGGAGCTGTACTGTTAAGTCCCATATACATAACACAAGCAGAAAGATATAATGCAAAATGGAAAGAGATGATGATGAAACAGGGGTAAAATTTAAGAAATAAAGAAAGAATAGGATTTTGTATGCAGGTCCGCAAGGAGAATAACAACAGCCATACAGAATATCATATTCATAAAGAAGCAGAGACTGTTCTAAGAAGTAAGCCAACCACGAGAATGTTGAAAGGAGATTTTGCTGATAGGGTGGCTGCAATTAGGGGTACAGAGGATAGACAAGAGAGGGCTGGAATTTACTGGAGAAAACTGGCAAGGTAACCAAGGTATTGGGAGCAAATAACTAGAGAGGCAAAGATAACTGATTTAACTGACTAGGAAGTGGCCAAGAAGACATTTGGACTGCAAGCTTCCCTTCCAGGGATTGATATAAGAGTATAGGCAAAGAGAAAGGGATAGGAGAATCCTAATTGAATGACCTGTTCTGGTAGAGCTTTTAGTTGAATCTAGAACATAAACTGCTGTAAAAAAGGAGATACTTAGTAGAGCATATAAAATATTGCACAATAACTATAAGAATTAATCAGAGGAGGTCAGAAAAGATTGGGAAGAGAGATTCACAAGGAAACAATGGAGGGACATATGTATGGGTTTCAAATATGCACCAAAGTCTAGAAGATTTTGGATTTTTGCTTGGAAGTGTTTGTATATGCATTTTGTACTCCAAGCAGACTCCAAATATTTTCCCCCAGTTATATGGCAATTGTTGGATGTGTGAAAGTAAATAAAGAGGTAATTGGAAACGTTTTTTGAGTGCAGTGAGTTGGCAGACTTTAAAAACTTCCCTGGAGAGTACTCTGTCAGAAATAGTGGATGATCAATTGGTTGTAACTAAGGAAATAATTTTTTTGAGCTTGGATACAGGATCTGAGCTGCCTAGATATAGTATGACCTTGTTAAAGGAAAACTTCATCTTAGAACTAAAAAAAATCTATTTTTTTCACACTATGGAAATTGTGGAAACAATACATGCAGAATAATGTTTTGGAGGAGGAGGCATGATATTTAAGGGAAGGTAGTAATTGAGCCATTTATGTAATGCTAGATTGATGATAATTATACAAAAGACTATATATGATGTATAATGTTTGCAGCTGGGAACATGTTAATATGGCTTTCTTTATTTTATATAAATGTATGTGTCTCTATGTCTTAAGTGATAATTCAATAAAGGTGTTAAAGGAAATGTATAGTAAGCTTACTGCTTGTTTTCATCTCTCTTCACTTAGAGACTTCATTAAAAACTGTAGGTTTCAAGAGTTGGCAGGATTGCGTTAGAGTCAACAGTTGTGTTTGCTCCTCCTTCTGCACAACACCCCAAGTTGTAGTTTAAATAATGAATGCTGACAGTACTGATTGTATCAGGGTATTAATCAACCCCATAGCTCTGTGGACTGTTTTATTCCTTTTAAGATGACATCATGGAGAAAGTAGAGCACCTACAACATGCTTTTGTTTCACTGTAAGTTAATTACACTGCTGAATTTGTGGTATTCACTTCCACTGTTAATTTTATTAAATGTGAAAAAATAACTTCAGCTGAATAAGAAATTGAAAAGGATGCTTTTCTTATTTAACTCAAAAGATTTTATCACATTTCATTTTCTCTGTGACACACAGTTGCAGTCCAGCATGATGGCAGTTAGGAATGTCACACCTAATTATCTGACTACTAGAAGGTGATAACCTCACATCACAGTACAAAATAAGCATACTTTTTTATCTCTCATTGACTCACAATAGCATTTAAAGTATTTTTAAGAGGACAGAATGCTGCAGTAACAATTTGAACATTCAGTTGCTTAGTACTGTCTGTGCAATTGGAATATGAAGGTGGTAATTTCTTGTAAGAACTGATCATTTACAATATGTTTACTGTACATTACACAGACAGTAGCTTTAGTATAGCATGTGATACAGTTGTTGAAGTGTTACTTTTGTTTTAGGGCATTACTTTGACTGAATGCTTTAGATGATGACCACAATAGAATAAAAGAGCTCCTATAAACACTGAGGTGTGCAGGAATAATCAACTTAAATGTACTAGACCCCTCCTCTTTTCTTTGGATAAAAATCTCATTAGACACACTAATCATACTGTCTGGTTATTAGCTAGACATGTAATAGTCTACAGCCCAGTATTAAACTGTGAACTTTTGAACTAGAAGAAGATTGCAAAATCTGATTAGACACACTACTGTAAAACTTCCAGGTATGTGTACACATGTAAGGGGGAATTATTTTAACTATTAATAATGAGTGTTATTGCAGTTTTAAACTTCAAGCCTCTGGTACACTTTCTAGTACACCTTAGGGTAGCATTATTAACACTGGATTCCTACATAACCTCACAGGAACTTGCTATGCTGTTGTGGCTACCTTAAATGGAGCTATCACTTTGTGTACTTAAGATTTAACCTGCTGACATATATTGTCGACATTAAAAAGCAATTGCAGAGTCTGAAAATCTGCATATCTGCATATGAAAAAAAGTTCTCTAAATTAGAAAACTGCCACGATAAAATGCTTCCTAAGGTCAACCTGTTAGAGAAATGTTGTACCTGTCTGAAAGAATCCCTTATTATATTAGCAAGAAGATCTAGGAGAGACAGTCTCATTATTTGAGGTTTGAGGAAGGACCATCCTAATGATATTCTGGTTGAGGTAGTTCAAGAAATGGTTAATGTTGTGTGTGATCCTTCCAGTGTTGTTTTATTTTATGAGGTAGATAGACTACACAGAGCCATTCAACCCCCAGGACCATCCTCCTAGGCTATTGTATTTAAAATTAAGTGCAACAATTTTTTTCCAGGTTTGTTTAGATGCTGAAAATATAATTCGTTTGAATGGTATTGATATATTCTGAAAATTTCAGCGGACTTATTTAAAGAGGTTATGATACAAAGAACTAATATGATGTCTAAAATCCAAGCTGCTGATTCAGCGTGGTATCAGATTTAAAAATAACATTTTTCTACTGTGGCATTTCCATGAAAGGAGATCAACTATAATCTTTGAATATCTTACAGATTTCACAGATTTGTGATGAGTTGGTCCAGTGTAATTTATCTCATATAACATTTATGCTAACCCTAAGACAAGTCCCTACAGTTATGAGTTTCATTGTCTCTCAGTCCCTAGTTTTGGCTGACCAGTTGCTTGTTTTCATTCGGTAATCTTATTGCTGGGTAATGTTGCTCCATTCTCCACAATATGAGTACTTATTCATGGGAACTTCTTTTCTGGCATCTTAAAAATGCATTAACAATTCTGCAGTGTTCTACAGTGGATATAAAAAGTGCACACACCCCTGTTAAAATGCCAGGTTTTTGTTATATAAAAAAAAACGAGACCACAATAAATAATTTCAAAACTTTTCCCACCTTTAATGTGACCTAACACTTCTACAATTCAGTTGAAAAACAAACAAATACGTTAGGGGAAAACATATAAAAAATAAAAAAAATGTACAATACGCTGGTTGCTTAAGTGTGCACACCCTTAAGCTAATACTTTGTTGTGTGTGCACACCCTTAAACTAATACTTTGTTTAAGCACCTTTTGATTTAGTTACAACATTCAGTCTTCTTCTATCAGCATGGCACATCTTGACTTGGCAATATTTGCCCACTCTTCCTTGCAAAAGTGCTCCAAATCTGTCAGATTCTGAGTGCATCTCTTGTGCACAGCCCTCTTGAGGTCACCCTACAGATTTTCTATTGGATTTAGTTCTGGGCCATTCCAAAACTTTAATTTTTCTTCCAGTGAAGCCATTTTTTTGTTGATTTGGATGTATGCTTTTGGTCATTGTCATGTTGAAAGATGAAATTCCTCTTTAATTTCAGCTTTCTAGCAGTTGCCTGAAGATTTTGGGCCAAAAGTGACTGGTATTTGGAACTGATCATAATTCCCTCCACCTTGACTAAAGCCCCAGTTCCAGCTGAAAAAAAGCAACCCCAAAGCATGATACTGCCACCACCATGGGGATGGTGTTCTTTTGGTGATGCAAAGTGTTGTTTTTGCACCAAAAGTACCTTTTGGAATCATGGCCAAAAAGTTAAACTTTGGACTCATCAGAACATAACACATTTTCCCCACAGGCTTTTGGGAGACTTGATGCATTGTTTTGCAAATTTTATCTGGGCCTGGATGTTTTAATGTGTAAGAAAAGGCTACCGTCTTTCAACCCTACCCCATAGTCCAACATATGGAGAATACGGGAGATTGTTGTCACATGTAGTACACAACCAGTACTTGCCAGAAATTCCTGCAGCTTCTTCAGTGTTGCTGTAGGTCTCTTGGCAACTTCCCTGACCAGTTTTTGTCTTGTCTTTTCATCAATTTTGGAGGGGCGTCCAGTTCTTTGCAACATCACTGTTGTCCCATATTTTCTCCACTTTTTGATGACTGTCTTCACTGTGTTCCAAGGTATATCCAATGTCGTGGAAATTTTTTTGTACCCTTCTCCTGACTGATACCTTTCAACAATGAGATCTATTTTATGCTTTGTAAGGTCTCTGTGAACCATGGGTTTTGCTGTAGCAGGCAACTGAGTAAATGTCAGGAAAATCCTACTAGGACAGATGACTACAAACTGGGAGCCATTATTGAATCCCATACCCAACACATTTGTAATTTAAAGGAGTGGAGTTTTCTTGAGGCTTGACCTGCTCACCAGCATAATTTCTATAAATATTGAAATACCTACCTGCCATTTGTAGTATGGTTGACATTGTCTGTGAACTTAGTTGGTTGGGCATTAATCTCTTTACAATGATTTTGAGTCAGGTATTGAAAAATTTTGTATGTAATGTAAATGTTTTGTTGCGGACTTCTCATAGGGTTGGCATGGCAAGTCACATATTAGTATTTTATTTTATTCTATTTCATTTTAGTTCCATAAACTCAATTTTCAGATGGGTATTGTAGACATTCAGGTTAATTTATCCTGTCTCACTGTAATACAGCTGCTGGAGACTAAGTGTGGTGTGTATACACATGCAGAAGTTGTATTGTGAATTATTTCTTTCATCTTGGAAACCTGTATTTAGATTAAACAGCTTAGTAATCATACTTCAACTGTTAATATAGTACCCACTATTTAACCATATCTACTCCAAGTTATATTATTTTCATTCTAGGTTTGATCAACTTTAGGTTTATATTGATTTATTCTGTTCTTATCATGATTAACTTGATATAAACAATTAGTCACTATAACCTTCTTTAGTGTCAGTTGTTTGTGCCACTGGGCTCCCCCATTTGAACAAAAAAAAACTGACTTGAATTGCAGACAGTAAATGAATGCTTTCTTTTTGGGACTTTTGTGTGATTATGTTACAAATGGTTAATGCACAGTTTTCTGTCAGGTTAAATAACTTCCTTTATGTTATGTGAACCAAATTTCTTTCTCACAATTTGTGGTTTATATAGTTGTAAGCTGTTCAGAATAATTGTGGATCTTTGGCCCAAAAGTTTTAAATATTTTATTTTGGTAACACGGTGTGCATATTATAATTAATTTTTTCCCTAACATATACACCAGTTATTCTTGATTTTGGGCAGTTCAGAGCAGCATGTAATCAACACATGTTTCTGTCTTTCTTGAGGATGAAGTTCATATAATTGTAAGTACATTTGCTAATTTGTTTTAATTAGTTTGGTTTGGATTGTGGTATGTGTTTTTATTTCTTCAACTTTACAAATCAGATTATATCAAAATTAAAGTAATTATTTATGGAATCAAGGCAGACTATTACGTTGGAGTTAATTCATTATCACAACACACAGATAATATACAAGGAGTAGTCGCACTGGATTTAAGCAAAGCATTTGACTGAGTTTATGAATGAAATACTGAACTCCTCTTTGGCAAGTAGCATCAACATTTCACTTAAATGACTTAAAACCAAGTGCTACAAAAAGCAATTCATTATCAGTTCATAGTCTTAAAGGCGATTATAAGGGGATATAATTAAAATGAAATGTTAATATCTCTTTTTTAATGTGATCATAAAAAGACATTTCTGTAAATATTGTAAATAGTTTACTTACTGATATATCTAGTTGTATGTTTTGCATGAGTTCTATTACTTTATTATTACGCTCTATAGATATGTTCGATACCTTTTGAAAAGTTCAACAAAATATTTTGAAAAAAAAATAGTTCATAGCTTTGATCCTCTGCACTAACTGCCAAACTGTCACATCATGCTATAGACATCAATGTAGGGGTCTCATCATGTTATGTAGATGACATAGGTGTATGAAACTCAGCATAACACAAGGATGCTACAGTGCTGCTGTTGTGTGTTGTACTGTAATTATGCTCGAGCTTTAAGACAAATGAAAGCTAGAAATGTATGGTGCACTGCAGCAGTATAGAAAGTGTTTAGAAAGATGCTATCATACTATCAGAGGCGCCGGAAGTTGTTGAAGACTGGGGGGGGGGGCACTTAGTGATCTAAAAAGGGTAATTTTTAAAAAAATATTTACTACCACAACATAGATTCACTTGGAGGACATTTTAAGCTTAGCCAATTTCCCTTTTGGTGCTTGAATTAACATTTTCTAATTGGTCTTACCTACCCCATGGCTGATAATTGTATATTAGCCCTAGTGAGAATAAATGTGATCATACTATAGATAATTTGAGTGGACCCATGTAAGGGATGCAGCATTTAGGAACTGCCTCTATCCTTTAGTGGCTTGAGAGGCAATCCTAGAATACATTTTCTATTACTCATCCTTAGATCCAAGTTGCATTTGAATGTGGACAGGGATAAGCTTTGTTTTACACAACATTCAGTTTAAATACCTGGACTGAGTATTTCTGATGCCATTTGACTTGATGTTGAGTAGGTCCATCTGTATTAGGTCAGAGGATGCCTTGTATGCCAGACACATGTCACCTCTAAGCACTCTGTAGGATACTGTGTATAGTGATAAATCTTTGAGGTGGTCCATGCACGACCTATTGTTTAGGACCTGTATCCTTTTAGTAAGGTATCTTTGTGAGTATTCCAATTGTTGCATGGGTCTGGACAGATACATGCCAAAGTAGGCATTAGACAAAATGATTGACCTAACAGTCACTTCTGCTTTCGTGCATGCAATCACTCTCTCTCTCTGTTCAGTTCATTCAATTCCAATCCACTCAGCATGCCACTGAAAACCATTCTGCTTGCCACGCTTTCTAGCGGAAGTATAAGTTTACAATATTATTATTCCAGTCAGGCTTTTAATTACTGTATTTCAATTAAAATCATATCAATACAATGTTTGTGGTATGGTATAGTATAGGGTACAGTATTTGTCAGGTCTGTTTGTAATAGTAACTCTCAAGCAACCAGAAACTACATTTATCTGGCATCTACCAATCCCCATGGGTGCCGGTTAACTGAGAGTTTACTGTACACTTTTAAAAATAAAGCTATCTGTAATAAATTCACTTGCTCGGCTGCAGGGCCTATTAATGTTAAAAGACTATAGGACCCCAGAGCTCCAACATAGCCTGCCATCCACTGATTCTAGAAACTCGACAAGTGATACTAGAGATCCTTTCACTTAACTTGTAAACTTACACATAATTCACTGTATCTGCACTCATATACGGAAAATACAGTTTTTTGCAGAACTGAAGATTTTTCTAACTTCATAATGAAGCAGCATCTCCATTCTCATTATTTTCTTCCTGATTTCTGGGTGTTTATCCATCTTGCTTTTATAGTTCTTTATTTCCTTCATGGCACTTTCTGTTCAGTGTTCCATTTATTTCGAATTAAATAATTTCTGGCACTTCTGGCAGATAGTTCTTGTTTGTAGAGATGGAGATTGTGTGTTGTGTGTATTTGTGTGTGTGTGTGGGGGGGATTTATATTACACACAAAAGAGATAAGATAATACCAGATGTGACAAATACTCATTCTTCATAATGCCATTAAATAACAAAGTAAAACTACCTTGAAAGGGGACGAAAATGGATCTACAGTAACAAAACTGCTGGAAGTAGCCTGACAGTTGTAATGAAAATAACATGTTTTTAATTCTGCGAATAATTTTCATTCTGTCTACCTTACATGAGCAAAAAAGAAATGCACTGACATCTGGGTTGTATACACATACACTGCACAGAAATGCTGACAAACTGATATTCTTGTTCACATGGAAGAAAAAAAAGTCACTCTAAATTGAATAAAAGACTTGTGGTTTCTCATCTACTTGAAAGATCTATTGACAAACTTTCATATGCGTTCTCCATTAAAATGCAAAGCACCTGAAAGTAGAAATGTACTGTCCAGGCACAAATATCTTTTATATTTCCACCTCCATTTTGAAATTCCCCTTCTATACATTGTATTAAAGATAAGCTGACACAGAACATATACACAATCTTTTACAGCACTCACAAGTCAAGTAGCTACAACTTCATAGCCTTATGTCTCTAAAACATTGTAATATGTGGTTCAGAAAATTTGAAGAGGATAAACCTTTCATAAATGCTTCTTAATACTGATTATGTTTTGGGTTAGCATGGTAAAGGAAACATTTTCTGGAAAATGCAAGAAGCTGTGAGAATATTTTTGTTTCTTAATAAAGAGCTGAAATGTGTTGTTTTAAATAGAAACAAAATATTTGATAGTCACAGTTGTAAAGGAAATAAATTAAAATTCAAACCTCTAAAGAAAAGCTGTGGAGAATCAACATGCACAACTTGCGCAAAAGTTTTTAACACATTTTATCAGTTTTATTCTCCTAGACAGAAGGTATCTAGAGAGAAGTTCATCACCCTGATAAAGTTGTCCCTGGGAAAACTAAAGTTATACCATTTGTTAATAAATGTATGTTATATTTATCCTCTGGTTGCCCACAGCTTTTCTTTATTGGTTTATAATTTTATGGTTTTATAGATCACATAGAATTTAAAATTTGCTATTCTTGAACTATGCCTTGAATGTTGTTTTTCAACAAATCAGCATTAGTAGAAAACTTGCGTCTCAATCGATTACATTTGTCTGATTGCAGAAACTGACAATTAGTCTATCTAATATTCCTTTTAGATACATTAAGCATTCAACCTCCCCTACACCTCTACCATTCTCCACCTGTTCCCAGCACAAGAATCTGATAATCTATTGGCCATTTTGGGCCAATTTCTAGCTCTTTCAAGTCCCCCTGTAGAAAACCCGCTTTGGCGCGTTTTTTGCGCTTGTTACTACTCAGCCAAGCTCCTTGTGGTCCTGCAGAGTGGTGCTAGCAGCAGAGAGGCTAAAAGAGCGACTGCTAACCTGATAAAAGTGTTTTTTTTTCCTGCTACTACCCGGGCGACTGTCCGATCTAGCTAAACTGCAAGTATTTCTGCTTCTTGAGCTGTTTTAAACTGTTTAAAGTTGTTTTTGCACCTGCACTTTTAAAGTTTGTCCTGTTTGTTGCATATACCTGTTGAGGCTACACACTCAAGTGCGCTAGCCTGTGTTACATATTTATTGCATTTTCCTGCTGTTTGTTGCAAAAAAGAAAAAAAAACAAAAAATTATCCTTGTTTCACGTCTTTCCTGACCTAGAGTAGTCCAAATACAGGCTTTGCTGTATTCTGGACTTTTGGAAAGTTCCTGTGTTGCCCATTTCCTTTCTTGGATAAAGGGAGGCTTCTTTGTTCACCAGTGGCAGTGGGGAGCTTAGAGCAGCCTATCTATCCCTGGAGGAGTGTTCCCAGCACAAGAATCTGGTAGTCTATTGGCCGTTTTGGGCCAATTTCTAGCTCTTTCAAGTCCCTCTGTATAAAACCCGCTTTGGCGCGGTTTTTGCGCTTGTTACTACTCAGCCAAGCTCCTCGTGGTCCTGCAGAGTGGTGCTAGCAGCAGAGAGGCTAAAAGAGCGACTGCTAACCTGATAAAAGTGTTTTTTTTCCTGCTACTACCTGGGCGACTGTCCGATCTAGCTAAACTGCAAGTATTTCTGTTTCTTGAACTGTTTTAAACTGTTTAAAGTTGTTTTTGCACCTGCACTTTTAAAGTTTGTCCCGTTTGTTGCATATACCTGTTGGGGCTACACACTGAAGTGCGCTAGCCTGTGTTAGATATTTATTGCATTTTCCTGCTGTTTGTTGCAAAAAAGAAACAAAAAAAAATTATCCTTGTTTCCCGTCTTTCCTGACCTAGAGTAGTCCAAATACAGGCTTTGCTGTATTCTGGACTTTTGGAAAGTTTCTGTGTTGCCCATTTCCTTTCCTGGATAAAGGGAGGCTTCTTTGTTCACCACTGGCAGTGGGGAGCTTAGAGCAGCCTATCTATCCCTGGAGGAGTGTTCCCAGCACAAGAATCTGGTAGTCTATTGGCCGTTTTGGACCAATTTCTAGCTCTTTCAAGTCCCCCTGTATAAAACCCGCTTTGGCACGGCTTTGCTCGATTTTGCGCATAGTGCAGCATCGGGCAGCTCTGCTTAATTGGGTTTAAACCATTCTCGGCTCCACAAAGTCTGCTCTTCACTTTTTCCCTTAGAACTGATCTAGTTCTCATAATAAACACCCTATTCCTACTCTAAAGCCTGGCACTTGCTCACTAAAGCAATTATATAAGTCAGCAGAAAAAAATTAAAAGCACTACACCCGCACAAACTCTCCTTGAGTACCTTGTTCCCCATTGGCCCTTTGTTTTAATTATAAAGGAATTCACAATACTATTCTAGCATGTCCAAAGGTCAGTTGTCAATCTCCTCTCCGGTCCAGCTGGTGAATCTGGGAATCTTGAGGCAATGTTACAACTGCCTCATGTACACAGACAACCCTCTCCTCCCAACAAATTTCAACACATGTGAGAGATGCAACCATATAGCCAAACTGGAGGCTAAGCTCTCTCAACTGAGTACTGGCGTAACCAGTCAGGAGGAGAAGGAAACCACACTCACTACAATTCCAGTCTCACATAGACCTACCACGACAGCAAACCAAACACATAATCACACAAAAACATACTCGGAGGCTCTAAATAAAAATCTGCCTAAGCAGCGGAGACCTCCCAAGCAGTCACCCAAGCAACCGCTACCCCAAAACAAAACACATGCAACACATAGCTCACAAAGCCAGTGTGCCGAACAGTCACAGCCCTTAAGGCTAAACAACACACCTGATACACTTGTAATAGGTGACTCTGTCATCCAGCACACTGACGTCCCGCTCACCAGGCTGAACAAGGAGAAGGTCACAGTGAGCTGCCTGTCGGGCGCTAGGATCCGCCACATAACACAAGCACTCAGGTCACTCCAAGACAAGTACAAATATGACTCAGTCATTGTCCATGCTGGTGTGAATGACCTGAGACGTACCTCCCTGGACTACATGAAAAGAGACATAGAGGAGCTCTCTGAGCATGTAGCCTAGGCCGGTATGACCCTGACCTTGAGTAGCATCTTACCCTCACCAAGAATGATGCCACAGTATGAAGACAAGATGATCAATTTCAACAATTGGCTTAAGTATTGGTGTCATTCAAAGGGGATCAAATGCCTGTCAGCCTGGGAGGACATGCTTGACAAGCAAAAGTCCACCACCAAAAGGGCAAATATCTATCTCAGCAGAGTGCTGCCCCCTGACATCTCAGATGCTCAGGTAAGAGCCGCCCTCTCCAAAGCAAAAAACACAGCATCAATGGGACCAGACGGTGTCCTGGGCTGCGTCCTACATGAACTCCAAGAAGAGCTAAACCCAAACATAAAACTACTGTTCAATCTCAGCCTTACTACAGGATATGTACCCAAAGAGTGGCGTACAGCAACAGTGGTCCCTCTCCACAAACGTGGTGCCTCAACAGATCCTGGAAACTATCGCCTCATAAGCCTGACTAGTTTGGTCTGCAAAGCTATGGAAAGGATCATCATGGACCTCATAAATAAAGATATTGGGGACCTACAGACACTGGATCCTACCCAGTTCGGCTTTGTTAAGGGCAGATCCTGTCTCTTAAACCTTCTTTGAAACAGTCACCAAGGCCATTGACGAGGGGAAGGTGGTCCACACAGCCTACCTGGACCTCACAAAAGCCTTCGATACAATACCCCACTTGGGCATTATAGATAAGCTCACCAGCTTAAATATAAACCCCTATGTCACTAGATGGGTTGCAAACTGGCTCAAGGACAGAACCCATATGGTTAGAATTGCTGGAGCCATGTCAGACTCCAAACCAGTTACAAGTGGCATCCCACAAGGCTCAGTCCTGGGACCTCTCTTGTTCGGTATATATTTCTCGGAGGTACAGGCCAACACGGAAGGACTGTGGCTGACCAAGTTCGCAGATGGCTGCAAACTAGGCGCCATAATCGACTCTCCAGCCGACACAAGCATCCTACAAAAGGGCCTCATAGAAACAGACAACTGGTGCCAGAGCCATGGCCTCAGGCTAAACGCCAAAAAGTGTATAGTCATCCCCTTTGGCAAAAACAAAGTGCCCACAAATTACCACATAGGTGGTAATCCATTAAGTACGGAAGAAGTAATTAGGGACCTGGGGACCCAAGTTGATAGCAATCTATCATTTGAAAACCACGTGGCCAAAGTGGTTAGAAAAACATTTTATATAGCCCACCTAATCATGAAGGGATTCACATCTAGATCAGGGGAGGTCATCGTGCCTCTTTACTCATCCCTCATCAGGCCCATAATTGAGTACAATGCCCCTTTTGGGATGTACCTTACCAGACACCTGCAGCAACTGGAAAGACCCCAAAAGTACCTCACCAAGAGGATCAAAGGGCTCAAACAGATGCCATATGCTGCCCGGTTAAAGAAACTCCAGCTCTACTCAGTGGCATACCGCCTGCTCAGAGACGATCTGTGCCTGACGTATAAAGCCATGTCCAACCCGGAATTAATGGACATGCTGCACCTCAGAAAATCCAAATCCCATCGGGCTACGTGCTTGAGAGACTTGAACCTCAGCACTGAAATAAATAGGACATGCTGGAGGGACAGATTCATAATCCAGAGGCTCCCTTCACTCTGGAATAAAATCCCAGTCCAGGTTAGGCAGAGTCCCTCATTGACTCTCTTCAAGAGGAATCATGATGAGTGGATGGGAGATCGTAGGTTTACCCCGGGTATCACTTCTGTGTCACTGTTAGACAGAGGCACAGTATACTAACCTCGAAAAAGGGCATAGCAAAATTAATTTAAAATGGGTGGAGAAAGCCAAACACACTCTGGCTAGGCTTATAAATGCCCTAGGGCAGATAGCGTAGTATGAACCTATGAACCTATAAAAAGACATAAAAGATGAGAAAGAAGAGAGGTAGCTAGGAATGGTGTGGATAGAGAAGTAAAGACAGTATCTGATAAGACTAGAAGTGGTTAAGAAAAGAAGAGAGAACAGCACTAGATGAACGGTAAGGGGCAAATGAGATAAAGAAGACATGGAATGGGACAGTGCAATCATATATGAGAAAAAAGGACAGGCTAGAGTGGGTCTGTGTTCAGCCATCGAATGACATGACTCGTCGAACATGCTGTTCATCAAGCCATTCAAGTAAGATCGCATTATGTTAGGAATCAGGAAATTTGCCCTTTCCCCCACTGTAATCCAGTATCGGAGTTGGTATACATAATTAGCGGGGGGGGGCCCCCCCCCCCCCATGAGGAGTTTCACTGAATGGCATTTTCAACGTAATGCCATTCAACGATTTTTCTATTCGATGGCTGATCATAGACCGAGTAATGCCAACTCAAGAGATACACAGAAGCAGGCAAATGCTTAATTTGTGGAGGCAGGAATAGGCATCTTAAACAGCAATATGCAGGGTGGAATGAGTAAAACTGTGCACTGTAGACATTCACTGTTTTTTTATGTAGTGCAGATTCTTATTATATGGTACATGAGAAATCTAGACTTGGTAATGTGTACAACTTAGTATGCTGTTGGGTTTATATGAAAATTAAAATATCTGTAACATGCCCTTTTCTAACTACACATTACACTGAAATGCTCTTAACCAGCATAAAAACAAACTGGAAGTGCATTCTGGTAGTCAGCTGAAGGCATTTTCTAGAGTTGCTTATTTTAGGTATTGTCTGAAGGAGGCATTTAAATGTATTTCTGAAAGTAAAATATGAAAATCTTTTTTTTTTTTTCCAGATGGTACATACCACTGTTCATTCTCATTTTCCTTATGATGCTGTGCTACTCTCGGATTATATATATGGCTAAGAAAAGGGTAAGTCTGTTAAAATATATTTTAGGAAAATCTGCAAATACTGTTCAGGCCACTATTTTTGTGCCTCATATATTCTCCTGTGAACTTTAGCCCTGAAGCTTGCTAGTTTAAAGGTTTAAAATAATGAAATCTTATATAGTGTTGCACTTTCGTAATTCTCTTCTTTTAGCTTATTGAGTGCCATGGCTTCTAGAGTTAACATAAAAGTGTGAGAATGATAAAGCTGACCAGCAGTTGGCATAATCCTAAATGAAAGTTTTTCTGATGCCATCCCTTGGGCTTACAATAATTTAGTCTTTTTCATGTATATCGTTTTCATCTGGTTATGTAACTACAGAAGTTATAGAAGCCAGACATCAGAATTTTGAGTTAAGCAGATGTTATAAATACGGAGAAGAGGTGTGGTAAGGAAGTCTTTATAGAATGATATAAATCAATGGAGTAAGTTGTCTGCACCGGGGGTGTATCCAGGAGTATGTTTTCTAGTAGGGGGTCAAGGTCTTTGTGATTCATTTTCTTAAAACAGAATAGGGTAAAAAGAGGCGGCCAGGTAATTTGGGGGAAGAGATAGAGGTTGCAATACTGGAGAGGTAGCTGAATTCTTTGAGAAAGCCTGAGGTTCAGAGTAGGTTTTGAGAGGTGTGGATGGTGATAAGGGAAGGGGTGGGATGTGTAGATTTTCTGGCTGTGAGATTTACGTCCTATCAGAAATGCTTAAGTTTATCAAGCAGAGCAAGTTATTTGTGTTTGACATAGTTGGTTTTGTGCCTGCACATGGCTTACTTAGCCAGGTTACATAGAAATAAAGGAAGTAAGATTTTCTGGTGAAGGATTTTGTCTCCACAAAGATCATCCTTGTCCATAAGTTTGAGCAGAGATTTCATTTCAGTGGTTAGCAAGTGGTTTTGTTGTATTTGAAAAGACACTGTGTGAGAGGGAAGAAATTGTCTTGAAGATAAAGAAGGGTATGTGTAAGAGCTGTGGTAGCTGAGTTGTGGTTCTGTACGTTGGTAATGGGAGACTAGTCGAAAGTTGCTAGGTATTTTTTGGGGTTTTTTCTGTATTGATGTTGGATCAGGGTCTGAAGGTAAATAGTTGGAGGACAGTTTTAGTGACTGCAGAAAAGCAGAAGACAATATGTTGAAGAAGATTTGGGACAGAAAGGAAGAAGGCAAGAGGAAATGAGAGCAGCCAGCAGCAGATGGAGGATTGTGCAAGGAAATTCTTACAGCAAATAGGCACAACAGTCAAAGAAGGTAGGAGAGTAGTTCTGAATTGAGAGAGATGGCGACAGTTGACGTAACACCCTGATTCCATGGTGGAATGGAGAAAAAGGGGTTTGATGATGACAATTATGATTTTGGTGACTGCTGGATAATTTGGAAGCTTATTTGGTAGTGGTTACTAAATAAGGGTGGAAGAACAGATATGTCAGAGCTAATGGGCAGGTTGTTAGTTATTAGCAGATCCAGGGGGGAGTACTTGTTTTGGAGATTTGGATGGGTAGTGACATTGACTAACTGCATAATGTTGATATTGACTAAGAATTTGGCAGTGTCATTTCTCAGGGGACCTAGGTAGTTTAGATTTAAATCGCCTAGAATAACAATATTTTTATAGTTGTGGGTACCTGAGGTGATAGTAAGAATGAAGGGGTTAAATGTGTCAAAACAGGCTGGAAGAGAAAGGAAAGTAACTGTATTAGCCACTTGAGCAATTATAATTTGCTTAAGGTGTTTTTCACAAAGTATGAAAGTGCCCCCACCTTGCCTATTGCCAGGTCTTGTGCCTTGGAAGTATTTCTAGGAGAGACATAGATACTGAAAATTAGAGTTGTTTTATTTCAGCCATGTTTCAGTGATAGCTGTGATATAGGGTGAGTGGGTTGCATGAAAGATGTTTTTTGGGTCAAGTTTATTAGAGATGCTTGAGGCATTAATTAATACACAGGAGATAGTGGATGTGTTGGGAAAAGTTATGGGTGTTTTTGTGATTGGGGGGACGCAAACTGGATTCATTGTTGGTTCTGAGGAGGAATATGAGCAGGAATGGGGTGAATTTATACACGTGTTTAGGAAATTTGAGATTAAGTTGTTAAGGTTTAGTAGGTTCAGAGAAGATAAGGTAAAGCGAGTGTGAAGTTGGAGTTATTTGTGAGTGGAAGGTGGAGAATGGTGTGTGCAAAAGAGTGGGTTATATCTTGTGGTTCAAGTGAGTGATTGTGGGGTTTTGCAGTAGGCTAGTGAAGGGAAGGTTGAGAGCTGGGATAAGAGACAAGGTTACTTGATGGTACAGTTTAGTCGATCAAAGGGAGGAGGAGTAAGATAGTGAGGTGGAGAAGCATTGTAGAGGGCAGAGGTAGACAAAGATTTCTGAAAGTAAGTAGTATACGTTTGTGATGTTGAGACATGACCAGAAAGTATATATGGGAAATTGAAGGGGTTGAGAATGATGTGTTTTGTGTTAGTGGATTTATTTAAATGTGGATGGTGATGAAATTGGATGGAAGTTTTTGGTGGGTATATATCACATTAAGGTAGTTGTGGAAGTGGGATGTAAGGTTAATGAACTTATATTTACATTTAATAGGTAGGAAGAAGTGGATGGGAGGAGGGTGGATACAGTGATGTATAGACTAGAAAGCCTGGGGATGGCTGAGGAACTGGGATGGGAAGGGAGTGAAGAAGAACACATCTCCCCCCAGCTGGAATCGCTCTATGAAAGTATGCAAGGTGGATGCAGGTAATATAATGGTCAAACCACCAAAGCACAGTAGTGGTCAGACAAAAAAAGAGAACAGTATATAAAAATCTGCCTCCTTATTTGTTAAAGCTGTTCAACTTCAAGATCAGAAACAAGTGTACAGTGTGAGCATCTCTTAAACAAGGTAATGAGAATGAGTCACCTCGCCAGCTCTTGAGTAAATGCAGCCTGTTTCCCCTAGGTCAGGAGGATGAGCTATTAAACTGTATTCTGCCTAGATGAGGGGTAAGGAAGCTTTGAGTCTAATGCCTTATTTACCACATGGAATAGAGTTTCAGTAATAAAGTTTTACAGAAGGATACATGCCTTGACAGATTTGCATAGGAGTGGCCATAAATTGCTTTTATTTTGTTTTTAGTTAAAGGTCGAACTGCTAATATAATAAAAAAGCAGGGATTCCCTTTGAGCAGTTGGCAGATAAAACTAGAACAAGTGGCTTGACAGACTTGCTTAGGAGCGACCAGAAATCGCATTTACTTTCTTTAAGTTAAACACTGAACTGCTGGTAAAATAGAAAAGGGAGGGTCAGGACCAACCAGGGATTCCCACTGTGCCATCTGCAGCTCCGCAGAGAAAAATTTAAATTGAAGGATGCCTTTGTTCTATGGCTTAGCAGTAAAGGGAGAAGAAACAGGATATATGGAAAGGAAGAAAGTCATCTCCTGTTAAATTGCAAGTATTATTTTATGTCTAAAAGGCATTTAAAAATCTGCTCTTTCTTTGCACACCATATGTGTTTCAGACTATCTTATTAAACCACTCTATGGAAGCACCAGGTATGGCCCAATATTTCCACTTCTGGGTTAGACATGGGAATATGGATTTGAGGAGATTAGGCTTATGTCTCACAGGATGTTGCACATTGTCTAATTGGCTGTTGCAGTCGTTGCCATGTCAGGCTGTTTAGTATCTATTTCGGGATGTGGGCTTTCAAACAAAATGCCAGTCCTAAT